>NC_081180.1:202382050-202682050 GCF_029867415.1 Vicia villosa | reverse complement strand
TGAAGATGAAGATTCTGAGCTTTGAGTTTGAACAGAGTTTCAGCAAGTTAATAGGCGTTGTTTTGTTCAGGATCGTTAACCTTGCTTCTCATCAGAACTTCATATTTATAGGCGTTGGAGAAGATGACCGTTGAGTGCATTTAATGCTTTGCGTGTTCCGTACAGCATCGCATTTAATGTTATACGCTTTTGTCAACTACCTCGAGCCTTGTTCACGCTGTGTCTACTGACGTAGCCTATAATAGCTTTTAACGTTCCTTTTGTCAGTCAGCGTAGCTTGCCACTTGTACTTCCTTCTGATCTGATGTTTATGAATACAACGTTTGAATATCATCAGAGTCAAACAGCTTGGTGCAAAGCATCTTCTGATCTTCTGACCTTGAAGTGCTTCTGAGCGTGATACCATCAGAACTTCAGTGCTTCTGTTCTCTTGTTCTTCTGATGCTTCCATAGACCCATGTTCTGATTCTGCTTCGACCATCTTCTGATGTCTTGCCAGACCATGTTCTGATGTTGCATGCTGAACCCTTTGAGACAAAGCTTCTGAGCGCTGAATTATGCGTACTCTTTATATATTTCCTGAAAAGGAAATTGCATTGGATTAGAGTACCATATAATCTTAAGCAAAATTCATATTATTGTTATCATCAAAACTAAGATAATTGATCAGAACAAATCTTGTTCTAACATAATAGACTATAGATGATAGATGATTACCATGTATTTAGAAGTGCAGAAATTCTGGTTTTAGTAACAAATTGCAGGTTGTACAGGTGAAATCGCGACGAAGACGAATGGGTAAGTCGCAGGTCTTGAGAACTGCTGCCCATTTGCGTATGGTACGCGTATGATACGCGTATGGGGGGGTGGTAAGTGTATGGTACGCTCCCCGTTGTGCACCAAAATGTGCCTTTCTGCTGGTACGCGTATGGTACGCGTATGGCATGGTGTTGGTACGCGTATGGTCTTGTGGTACGCATATGTGTGTGTTTTATGTGGAAAACTGATTCTGTTCATACGCGTATGATACGCGTAAGGTGTGTGTTTTGTGGGAATTGGTTCTGTTCGTACGCGTATGATACGCGTATGGGGCGTGTCTTTGTGAATTTCTGGCCCTGTTGGTACGCGCATGGTCAGCGTGAAATACAGATTTTGCTGTTTTTGAATTTTAAAAGTTTGATGATGAGTAACTTTTAAACTGTTGATCTGTTTGGAATGATGTTTGAATTATGATGATTAGAATGAGATAAATCGTATGATTTATTGTTATATGATTTTATTGAATGATGCAATTATATATATATATATATATATATATTGAACATACTTGTTAATGATGATGATGATGATGATGAATGATGATGAATGAGTAAAGATGATGCTACTCATAGTAGGATGATGATGATAGTATGTTGTATATATGTTTGCATGCATTCATAATCATTTGATGATGGCTGTATCCTAATGATGAGAGGATTCAGTGAAGGGCAAGATTCCCATTGTGTGGAATCTGTGCTGGCAGGGCCGTATCTGGATGATGATAGATCGGTCGGTGAGTTTTCCCATTGATGATGTTGGTACCACATGCATAGTGTCAGTTTCATACATATGCATGACTTTTATAACATGATTTATATATGTTATGTGATGATTTGATGTTTGTGGTTATATGACGATGATGTGTCTGAATATGAAACGATTGGGTGAATGATATGACTATGATATATTGTTGTTTATGATGCAATAACATTGGTTAAATGTGATGAGACTCACCCTTACTTGTTGTCATTTTCAGATTGAGGATAGCGGCGCGACTTGGTGAGGATTAGCTCATAAGTCGGTTTAGTTGTTGTGTCGGTGTCATGCTCTGATAGATGTAACACTGGGAACGCGATGTTTTGAGTTTCGATTATAACTCTATTGTTTATTTTATTTGAAGTCTGATACATTAATGATGTAATGTTGACTTGATGATTCAATTCCGCTGTCTAAACATGATTTTATTTAATGAGTTATAATTTCAGATGTTTCAGTGAATGCATGACATGTGCCGAACGTGTGTTTTCTTTAATTTTTGAATTGTGACACCCTTTGCATGTTTACTCTGATTTAATTTTGTTAATTGCCGCGGGGTATTAGAGGGGTGTTACAATAGTGGTATCAGAGCAGGTCGGTCTGTCCGGCCAATTGTTGAGTCGGTTGAGTTGCGCGACAGTTGAATACTGTCGGCATATTATCCCTTGGTACGTGACATGTGAGTGAATCACTGTCGGTACTTACTTGTTTTGTTGCAGGAGTTGGTTTGAGCAAAGTGGGGGAGAAGCTTTGCTTATCGGAAGAGGTTCAGTTACAAGTTTGCAAACAGGATTGCTGTCGTGATGTTTCAAAAAGCGGACTTCGGCGAGGGAATGTGTCTCTTAAGTTATAAGAAGTTTGGGAGCAAAGAGATATGATAAAGGAATGTTTGGAATGTGATTTATTTGAAGATGATGAGGTTTAGAGCGGAATTTCCGTAAGAATAACGCAACAAGGTTGCTGAACCGTTATGAAACTTCGAAAATTCATAGCTGGAGTTCTAGACATCCGATTTGAGTTCCGTTTGAAGAGACGGAAAGCTAACGAGATGAAATTTGTTATAAAAATGGTCGCAGCAGCTGTAACATATTTAATTGTGACAGTATGATGTTGGAAAGAGGTGAAGTTGCAGTTACGCTTGTGCTTAGAACTAGACTTGTTTGTTGGTACTACACGGGATATCAGAGGCAGAGTTGAACGGATTGAAGGAATAATTAAAAGGTTGGTTGAGAAGAAATTTTGGGAATTAAATATACCAATTGAGGAGTTTTGGATATATCGTATAGCGTGTCGCTGCATGATGTCGGTGTTGCATTTTCGGACAACGGTTGGAAAATTCATATCTTGAGCTCTGAGTGTCGGATTATTGTGCCGTTTGAACCCACGAAGAGGAGAGTTTATGTTCTACCTTATGGAAGAGTTATAAATACAGTAGAGTGGTCCTATGAAGAGGTATTATGGGGTTGGTTAAAGAAGCATGAAAAATTATTGAATAGGAATGCCTACTACCGTGATTGTTTGAAACGGAATTAAGTAGAATATGTTGTTGAGGAATAAGTTGAGGAGATGTTTGGTAATAAAGATGATTTGAGTGCCGATGGATCTTAGTGAGGATTGAATTAGTAGTAAATGTGAATTAAACCTTAGAACGGTTGAAGTCGTATTTGTGATGCGTCACTGATGGGTTTGAGTGGTGTATTGATGCAAAGTCAGCAAGTAGTAGATTATGCTTCGAGACAGCTCAAAGTGCATGAAAGGAATTACCCGACTCATGATTTAGAGTTGGCAGGCGTGGTTTTGTTTGAAGTTGGGGTAACATTAATTGTCAGGGTAGAGATTCGAAGTGATTAGTGATCATAAGGGTCTGAAGTACCTCTTTGATCAGAAAGGGCTTAATATGAGGTAACGAAGATGATTAGAGTTTTGTTAGATTATGATTTTGAACTGAATTACCATCCTAGTACAACGAACGTAGTTGCTGATGCGTTAAGTAGGAAGTCCTTACACATGCCTATGCTAATGGTGCGAGGGTCGAATTTGATTGAACAATTCCGAGATTTGAGTGGGTATGCAAAGGTACTCCTAATAGTGTTAGATTGGGTATGCTAAAGATGACTAGTGGTATTCTTGACGAGATTAGAGGAGGTTAGACAACTGATGTTGAGTAGATCAATAAGTTGACTTTGAATTACTGAGGTAAAGGCGGTGAATTCAGAATCGACGAGCATAGTATAATGTGGTTTGGAAATCGGGTTTGTGTTCCTGATGTTTTAAGATTTGAAAGAATATTCTAGAAGGAGATACCACAGTGAATTGTTGAATTAGGACGATGTTAATGAGTTTGAGTGCAAACTCCAAAAGGACACTATTCTGTAGTAACGACAGTTTATGCTTAAATATGGTTGTCGGCTATCTATTGACAAATTGAGGGCTTGATCACCCTTAATCTCTTGTTTATAGTAGACGGAATCATATAGATGGTGTGAGATTGTTTGTTAACTTAATGGTATAAGATGTGATGAATGCTAAGCCATGAGAATAATCACTCACCATATTGGGGGAACTTATGAAGAAGTGAATATGAAAGAGTGCAACATATTGGACGGTGACTTAAGACGGGTAATCGGAGTCGCACAGCGAAAATGTGATGTGGAGTAATATTATTAGTACTACTCGTGGGCAGCGTGGAATGAATACGTCGGGAGCCTACATGGAGAACATGTATTGATCTATATATTGGATTTAGGATCTAGTGGATGTAACGATGTTGTATCATAGAATTAGAACTTTTTTTGAATAATTGCCGAGATGATGAGTATGTTATTGTGGTTGTACGTAGTTAACGAGTATGTATTCGGCGAAGTTAAGACGACGAGTTGATACTATATGATGCTATAATAATTTTATGTTATTGTAAGGTGTTATTGTAGATTCCAGATATAAAGAGGAATTATACCCTATGAAGGACGGAGTTGATTTGATTCTTAGTAGAGAGCGGGACTCAGTTGAGCTATTTTGTAAGCAATGGTATATTGAGGATGATGAGCGTGATTATAACTACTTGTGTGTACTCGTTCCGATGGTGGGAATGTTTTAATAGATGTAGTAACTCAGGAATTGTTTTGAGTACGTGTGAGTATTGCTAAGTGGTAAATTAGTACCATGTATGGTAAAAGAGGATTTTAAACGAATGAGTTAAGAGAATCAGAATTGGGTAAAACTAAGTAAATCTAGTTGGTGATGATGATTTTAATGAGTAAATCAGAGTAGCGCAGCAAAAGCGGAATATAGCGTGTTGGATAATTGCCGGTGTGACTTAAGAGGAGTTAGAAAGTCGAAATTCAATGATATAGGAATATTATTATTGGGTTTCTTGAAGGAAGCGGTGGTGAAAAGTGTAAGAATTACTTTATTGCTCTGATTGAAAGGTGTGTCTAAGGTTGGTACGTTCGATGGATGGAATCCATTATTGCAGTGTTGATCAGTTGTGATCATACCATGGATTGTGTGATTATATTATTCAGTTGTTGAGCGCAGTATATGGGTTGTATCTCAATATTCTATTGTCGTTAACCCTTTTGGAGATATAGCGAGTGGTACATCTTTGAGGTGGTCGAATGCGACGTGAGAGCTGAGATTAAATGCATGAAATACGCTTTTGTTGGTTATGTCGGATGAACCTTGAGGATCGATTAGGAAAATGTTACCTAGGAACTGGAAATTCAGATGGAGGACTCATATCCGGAACTTTTTCACTTGAGGGATGTTTTCGAGGACGAAAACTCTTTTAGTGGGGGAGAGTTGTAACACCCCGAAAATTATTTCTAATTATTTAATTTAAATAGGATAATTATTTAATTGGAATAATTGATGTTATGACAATTATTGAGAAATATTGGTCTGTGGGCCAAGTGCGGTATTTAGCAATGAGGGGGTGTTAAGTTGTAAGCCCATTGCTAAATTATGTTATGTTTTAATAAAATAAGAAAAAGAAGAAAATTGGAAAAGAAAAGAGGAAAACCTAAGGGGAAAAAGGAGAGAGCTCATGGAAAAAGACTCATTTTCGTATTCATGGTGCAACCTTCACAAACTGGGCCGTAACTCTCTTCTCGTAGCTCCAAATCAGGTAATTCTTGAAGATTCGGATTCTACACGAAATTTCCTTCGATTTGATATATTAATTCGTGTCAGGGAGGTTCTCGATGAGGGAGATAAGCGAGTTTAAAGATTGGGGATTCTTGCTGAAAGTGAAGAAAAGGGGCTTACGGGTTTGATGGAGAAGAAGGGGAAAAGTCCATACTCTTGGCTAAGGTAAGGGGAGACTCTCCATTTAATCTCCATTATTGTGTTGTGAATGATGATATTGATTGGGAATGTTGTTTAGATCAATAGGTTCCATATTTTGATTGTGTCAATGGGATGATTCTGTATGTTAAAACCTATGATTATGAATCCCTAAAAGATTGAGTGGAATTATGTTTGGATCGAAAGAAATAGACATGGATTAATAGACTATATATGATAGATGATTACCATGTATTTAGAAGTGCAGAAATTCTGGTTTTAGATCCAAATTGCAGGTTGTACAGGTGAAATCGCGAGGAAGACGAATGGGTAAGTCGCAGGTCTTGAGAACTGCTGCCCATTTGCATATGGTACGCGTATGATACGCGTATGGGGGAGGTGGTACGCGTATGGTACGCTCCCCGTTGTGCACCAAAATGTGCCTTTTTGCTGGTACACGTATGGTACGCGTATGGCATGGTGTTGGTACGCGTATGGTCTTGTGGTACGCGTATGTGTGTTTTGTGTGGAAAACTGATTCTGTTCATACGCGTATGATACACGTATGGTGTGTGTTTTGTGGGAATTGGTTCTGTTCGTACGCGTATGATACGCGTATGGGGCGTGTCTTTGTGAATTTCTGGCCCTGTTGGTACGCGCATGGTCAGTGAGAAATACAGATTTTGCTGTTTGTGAATTTTAAAAGTTTGATGATGAGTAACTTTTAAACTGTTGATCTGTTTGGAATGATGTTTGAATTATGATGATTAGAATGAGATAAATCGTATGATTTATTATTATATGATTTTATTGAATGATATATATATATATATATATATATATATATATATATATATATATATATATATATATATATATTGAACATACTTGTTAATGATGATGATGATGAAGAATGATGATGAATGAGTAAAGATGATGCTACTCATAGTAGGATGATGATGATAGTATGTTGTATATATGTTTGCATGCATTCATAATCATTTGATGAGGGCTGTATCCTATTGATGAGAGGCTTCAGTGAAGGGCAAGATTCCCATTGTGTGGAATCTGTGCTGGCAGGGCCGTATCTGGATGATGATAGATCGGTCGGTAGGTTTTTCCATTGATGATGTTGGTACCACATGCATAGTGTTAGTTTCATACATATGCATGACTTTTATAACATGATTTATATATCTTATGTGATGATTTGATGTTTGTGGTTGTGTGACGATGATGTGTCTGAATATGAAACGATTGGGGGAATGATATGACTATGATATATTGTTGTCTATGATGCAATAACATTGGTTAAATGTGATGAGACTCACCCTTACTTGTTGTCATTTTAGAATTGAGGATAGAGGCGCGACTTGGTGAGGATTAGCTCATAAGTCGGTTTAGTTGTTGTGTCGGTGTCATGCTCTGATAGATGTAACACTAGGAACGCGATGTTTTGAGTTTCGATTATAACTCTATTATTTATTTTATTTGAAGTCTGATACATTAATGATGTAATGTTGATTTGATGATTCAATTCCGCTGTGTAAACATGATTTTATTTAATGAGTTATAATTTCAGATGTTTTAGTGAATGCATGACATGTGCCGAACGTGTGTTTTCTTTTATTTTTGAATTGTGACACCATTTGCATGTTTACTCTGATTTAATTTTGTTAATTGGCGCGGGGTATTAGAGGGGTGTTACAGATAGAGGTAAGCCATATGGTAGAGGTAAGTCTGCTGATTGGAAGAAACCCAGTGGGGGAGATTCTAGTGCTCGTATCAGATGTTATAATTGTGGTGAGATGGGACATCGTAGGAACGAGTGTAAGCTTGACCAGAAGAAGTGTTACAAGTGTGACCAAGTGGGTCAAATTGCTGCTGATTGCAAGAAGAAGGTTGTGACTTGTTACAACTGTGGTGAAGAGGGTCACATTAGTCCGAATTGTACCAAGCCAAAGAAAAACGAAGCGGGAGGAAAGGTTTTTGCTTTGACCGGATCAGAGACTACTCCAGAAGACAGATTGATTAAAGGTACGTGTTTCATTCATGGCACACCTTTAGTTGCGATTATTGACACTGGAGCAACTCATTCTTTTATTTCTTTGGATTGTGCTGAGAGGTTGAATCTAGAGATATCTGACATAAATGGAAGTATGGTTATTGACACTCCTGCGTCGGGTTCAGTAACTACTTCGTCCGCATGTTTGAATTGTCCGGTCGACATTTTTGGTAGAGAATTCGGGATGGACTTAGTGTGCCATCCGTTGAAACAACTCGATGTAATCCTGGGAATGAACTGGTTGGAATTCAACCATGTTCATATCAACTATTTTGCGAAGACGGTAATATTTCATGAAGAGGTTAGTTCTGATAATCTGGAAATGACAGCTAGACAGGTGAATGAACCTATCGGAGATGGTGTAACAGTGTTTATGTTGTTCGCATTGATGAATTTGAAAGAAAAAGTGGCGAGTAACGAACTACCAGTGGTATGTGATTTTCCATAAGTTTTTCTGGAATATGTGAATGAATTGCCACCGGAAAGAGAAGTAGAGTTTTCTATTGATTTGGTTCTGGGAACTAGTCCGGTGTCGATGGCACCGTTCCGTATGTCTCCGTTCAAGTTGGCTGAACTGAAGAAGCAGTTGGAAGAATTGCTTGAGAAGAAATTCATTCGTCCTAGTGTTTCTCCGTGGGGTGTGCCTGTATTGTTAGTGAAGAAGAAAGAAGGTTCGATGAGACTGTGTGTGGATTACAAACAATTGAACAAGGTTACTATCAAGAATCGGTATCCATTGCCGAGGATTGATGATTTGATGGATCAACTGGTTGGAGCATGTGTATTTAGTAAAATTGATCCGAGGTCTGGGTATCACCAAATTCGTGTGAAAGATGACGACATTCAGAAGACTGCTTTTAGAACAAGGTATGGACATTATGATTATTCAGTAATGCCGTTTGGAGTTACTAATGCACCTGGTGTTTTTATGGAGCATATGAACAGGATCTTTCATCCTTATCTCGATAAGTTCGTGGTGGTATTTATAGATGATATACTGATATATTCTAAGAATGAGGAAGAACATGCGGAACATCTCAGAACTGTGTTAGAACTGTTGAAAGAGAAGCAACTTTTTGCCAAACTGTCGAAGTGTGAATTTTGGTTGGAAGAGGTCAGTTTTCTTGGACATGTGATTTCTAAGAATGGTATTCCGGTCGATCCTACAAAGATAGAAGCTGTATCTCAATGGGAAGCTCCGAAGTCAGTGTCAGAAATTCGTAGTTTCCTTGGTCTTGCAGGTTACTACAGAAAGTTCATTGAAGGATTTTCGAAGTTAGCATTGTCGTTAACTAAATTAACCAAGAAGGGTCAGGATTTTATTTGGGATGCAAAATGTGAAGAAGGATTCCAAGAACTGAAGATGAGGTTGACTAGTGCTCCTATCTTGATTTTGCCGAATCCGAAAGAATCGTTTGTGGTTTATTGTGATGCTTCGTTGATGGGTTTATGTGGTGTATTGATGCAGAATCAACAAGTGGTCGCTTATGCGTCGAGACAACTCAAAGTGCATGAAAGGAATTATCCGACTCATGATTTGGAGTTAGCAGCTGTGGTTTTCGTTTTGAAATTGTGGCGACACTATTTGTATGGTTCGAGATTTGAGGTATTCAGTGATCATAAGAGTCTGAAGTATCTCTTCGATCAGAAAGAGCTGAATATGAGGCAGAGAAGATGGATAAAATTCCTTAAAGATTATTATTTTGGTTTGAATTACCATCCGGGTAAGGCAAACATGGTTGCTGACGCATTAAGTAGGAAGACTTTGCATATGTCTATGCTAATGGTGAAGGAATTGGATTTGATTGAACAATTCAGAGACTTGAGTTTGGTGTGTGAAGGTACTCGTACTAGTGTTAAACTGGGTATGCTAAAGCTGACTAGTGGTATTCTTGAAGAAATCAGAGAATGTCAGAAAGCTGATGTCGAATTGATCGACAAGTTGACTTTGATTAATCAAGGCAAGAATGGTGAATTCAGAGTTGACGAGAACGGTATACTGAGGTTTGGTGACCAAGTTTGTGTTCCTGATATTGCTGAACTCCGAAAACGTATTTTGGAAGAAGGACACCGTAATGGGTTAAGTATTCATCCTGGTGCTACCAAGATGTATCACGATTTGAAAAAGTTGTTTTGGTGGCCTGGAATGAAGAAAGAAATTGCTGAGTTCGTATATTATTGTTTGACGTGTCAGAAGTCAAAAATTGAGCATCAGAAGTCGTCTGGGTTTATGCAACCGATGTTTATTCCTGAGTGGAAGTGGGATAGCATATCGATGGATTTTGTTTTTGGTTTACCGAGAACTGTCAAGAATTGTGAAGCTATCTGGGTCGTGGTGGACAGGTTGACGAAGTCTGCACATTTTATACCGGTAAGAATGGATTATCCGATAGAGAAGCTGGCTCAATTATATATTTAGAAGATAGTTAGTCTATATGGTATTCCTTCAAGTATCGTGTCAGATAGAGATCCGAGGTTTACGTCTAAGTTCTGGGAAGGTTTGCAGAAAGCTTTGGGTACTAAGCTGAGGTTGAGTTCTGCTTATCATCCGCAGACTGATGGACAGACTGAGAGGACGATTCAATCGTTAGAGGATTTGTTGCGGGCATGTGTGTTGGAAAAAGAAGGTGCTTGGGATAGTTATCTGCCTTTGATTGAGTTTACCTACAACAACAGTTATTATTCGAGTATCGGTATGGCTCCGTTTGAGGCATTGTATGGTAGGAGGTGTAGGACGCCGTTGTGTTGGTACGAATCTGGTGAGAATGTTGTGATTGGACCAGAAATTGTACAATAGACTACGGAGAAGATTAAGATGATACAAGAAAAGATGAAAGCTTCTCGGAGTCGTCAGAAGAGTTATTGTCGCGGGGAAAAATCGTTGTCTTTTTTCGGGATAAGACACCTGATGCCTTCTTTGGGCTCGAGTGCTCAAAAAAATGATTTTTCTTTTGTTTTGACCAAACTTTTTATTATTTCCAAAGTAGGAAAAGGAAAAAAGCTGCAATAACCTAAAAGTGGGGGAGAGATCTTTGGGTAAGAGGGTTGGTTATACGAAGGGAAGGTATTAGCACCCAACGTATCTATAGTACTCTATAGGTTTCTTTGTTTTGTTTTTCATTCCATGTTATTGAGAGGTTCTTGTGAAATAGGTGGGACCTAAGGTTTTTGTTTGATTATGCTCGCAAATTTCATCGCGATCCTCTGCATACATATCCCTTAGAGGGAATCAGAGCATCTGTAGCTCGGGTCTACGGGTGCTAAGGTTTGAATGGTTTTTTTTTGTTTTGTTTTGCTCGCCAAGGATATGACCTTGTGCCTACGTATTCTCAAAGGGATGTTGAGAAAGTCAGAGCAATCGTAGTTCCCACTTATGCTAGTGGAAGCAAAGGAAAAGAGACAAATGTCATCTAAATGTTCGATGTATCTAATCTATATCATCACATACATCTGTTTGTTTTTGTTTGAAAAATATTTTCATTATAAGCCCTGGGCCATGCCACTTATGGCGCTTAGAATGATAAAGATGTTTTTGTTGTTTAACCAGCCTTGTGGCAAAAACTTTCAATGAAGTCAGCCTTGTGACAAAAAGTTTTGATTAATCAGCCAGCCTTGTGGCAAAAGTTTCAATGAAGTCAGCCTTGTGACAAAAACTTTGATTAATCAGCCAGTATGGTGGCAAAACGGTTTGATTGATTAGCCAGCCTTGTGGCAAAAAAGTTTGATTTGATTGATTGTTTGTGATGATATAGAAGAGATACTCCTATCATAGAGATGAAAAATGTCTAATCTCCTAGGGTATTTGATTTGGATATTTGGGATGCTTATAAGAAGCCCGTGGGTCCTTGTACGAAGCCCAAGAGGAGGCTATTCGAGGGTCCTTGCATTGTAAGCCCAAGAGGAGGCTATGGGAGGGACAATCCAGGGTCCTTGCATTGTAAGCCCAAGAGGAAGCTATGGGAGGGACACTCGTTTGTACAAAGCCCAAGGGGAGGCATGGTATAGTTGGTTTGAGCTCTTAGAGCGATTTCACCGGGAAACCATACTCTATGTCCTAACCTAAACTAGGGAGATTCTTTGCACGAAGCCCAATAGGAGGCTATGGGGAACCTAGTGTTGTACTAAGTTGAACAAGCACACATATCACACATATGAACAAACATGAACAAGTATGAACAAACATGAACAGGTATGAACAATTATATATATATGACAGAGTGTGTGTATATAATGGAGTTTATGAAGGAAATATACCTGTAAGCATGATCCATTTGTATACACGGGGGCTCGGGACTTATACTCGAGGAGAGGTCCACTTGAATTTATTCAAAGCTATGTAAACAGGTATTTACAAAGGGGCTTGGGACTTATACCTACATGGAGGCCCATGGTATTTTTGGGAAGATTTAAAGAAAACCTTCATTTTTGATTAGTTATTCAAAGTTAAAAATCAAACTGATCGAGATATGTACAAAAAGGTGTACAATGAAATACCTAATTTCATGTACTGGAATGGGACTTATACCTATGTGGAGGCCCCTGTTTTATTTTATAAAACATGGTTGATTGCTTTTTGAAGTTTGTCGTTTTGAAAATGGTTTGAAAAGTATTGTTTTGAAAGAAGTTTTCTGTACAAAGATAAACTGTAAAAGAAAGAGGAAAGGGACTTATACTCTCTAATATTCGAGAGGCCCCACATCGTTTTGAAAATCAATTGATCAATTAAAAAGATTTAATCAATAGTTTCAAAAAGAAATGGTTTATCGTCTTTGAAAAGAATCGCGATCGCTTGTTTTAAAATGATTTGAATTTGACAAAAATCAACTTAATTAAGTTTAAATCAAATTTTAATGCTTAATTAAGACCTAAGTGATTTAGGGTTTGATCACAAAAATATTTACAAGTGATTAGGTTTGAAAATTAAATGAAAAAAACAATATTTAAAGTATTTAAAAACACTTAAAAATGTATCATTTTAAACCTAATTAAAGACATATTAAACAAATCTTTTTTTGTGATTTTTTTTTATATTGTCAAAATATGTATATTAAATAAGAAGTGTGTAAAAAATGAATAAAAAATGAGTTAATTTGATTGGTTAAATAATTAATTAAAGTTGTGAAGAAAATGAAAGAAAATAGGTGCTAAAAAGATGGTTTTGTCTCCACAAGGGTTTGAACCCACGCCCTCTCTCTCACCGGCCAAAACACTTACCAACTGGGCTGCGCGCGCAGCTTGTAAGATACACGCGTTCAATTGATTATATTTTAAAACAAGGATTTGAATTTTCCAAACCAAAACTGGCGCCAAGAACACACCTTCAACTGATTTTCAAAATTCTTCAAAACTATGTTGTTTTGATCAATCAAAGGGTTTATCTTACTCGGTTTTTCACGAGGAACATGATGGTGCCCTCATAATTCATTTATTTTCACTCTAAGGGGGTCAATTTTCGCATGAACATGAAGAACCCTAGAACTGAAATTCAATGTGAAATCGTGTATGTGCAAGTTATGATGCAATTGATTGAGGGTTAATGATCCTCATAGGTGCAGAAACAAGATGGTATGCTCACATTTCATTTATGATGTGTGCAAGTATGAATTTGAAGTTCATGAGCACTTACCTTAAAAACGGCACAACTGAGAATCGAATTCTTGCTTGGAGTCAATGGTGTTCTTGTACAGTTGACTTTTTCAGACGAATCGCGTTTTTGGAGATTTCAAATGAGACAGGCTATCCCCACCAAATGAATGGTATGAATGGATCACATTGAAGAATTAGAGGATATTGAGCCATGGTTTGAGTTGTGGAACCATGTCCTGATTAAAAAGTCAGTGGTTCAGTGAATTAGGTCAAAAACCCTAATTGTCGACCTAATGAAATTGATGACTGTAAATCTTGAATTGAGATGCAATCTCCATTGTATATTGTCATAGGGATTATTTGAAGATGATTGAAACCTTTGATTTACTTCCTGGGGATTTTTAGGGTTTCCCAAATGTGATCCCTGATTTTGGTCCCTGATAGTTCAAAACCCTAATTCTGATGACTTGAAATTTCACTGTTGATCCATCCTTGTGTAGGAGATGTTCTGAGCCAATGGATTAGGTTAAAATGATGCACTTGGGGTCTTGAGGTCATGTCCCAAGTCATTAGGTCAAATCCTGAGCAAAAGTCAAGAGCATACTATCTTCAGTTAAAACCTTAACTTGGTTGATTCAGAGCCTTTGAGCTTGTTGAAATGAATCTTTGAGGACCAAATGTTGATTGTTGATGAAAATGATTCATTTGAGATGGAGGGAGAACAAAACCCTAATTGATTGTTACTTGTACTAATGAGTGATTTCTTGATTAAACCCTGCTGATTCACAAGTAACAAACACAAGCTATGCAAGTTGTTAGAGATGCAAATGATGCATATGCAAATGATATGAGGTGGTATCTTAGGTCAAAAATTGGGGTATGACAGATGCCCCTATTTAAGTTTCTTCAACCTGAGACATGAAGATTAAAAATCTTCGTTTTGATAGGGTGGAAGAGACTTAAATATCAGAAGACGCAAATTTTGGACCTAAGATACCAAAATTGCGAATGATGCAAGGATATCTTTACCGAGGGGATATCAAGAACTGACTCCACTGGGGAAAAGAGATCGGGAAGGATATCTCAATCCGTTTTAGGAAGAGAATCCGTTTTTTCGAGAAAGCAAGTGTATGCTTCACCGGGGAACGATAGCTTTGTAAAAAAAACTTACCTATCGACATTATCGACTATCAACACATGGATAGACTTGTTTACTAATGCGAAGGTGAAAGGTATGAAACTGTGTTACCGACTATCAGCATGGTGATAGACTTGACATGGTAAAAAGAGTTTCAAAGGTTCGGTTAATATTACCGACTATCAACCTTGTGATAGACATGTTAAATAATATAACCAGAACAAGAAGGTTTCCGACTACCAGCCTCGTGATTGTGGTTTTGAAGACATGATCAATTATCAGCCGAGTGATAAAATGATCCTGGAGACTTTGCTAGGGGAATTACTGGTTATTCAGCCTTGTGGACAGTAATAAGGCCCTGATTTTCAAATGGTCTTCATGATTGATTTCCTAGAGAGGAAAAATATTTTGAAAGAAACATAAACTGCTCAGATGATGAGGCTATTGCTTATTGCCTGTTTTTCACGACTCTATTTGGGGAATCGGAATTTGAATCTTTTGGTAAAGACAGGGTTCTATCCATGAATGAATTGGAAAGAAATAGTCAAACAAGACTTTGTACCCATGAGGAATGACTCAACTGGGGATTTTCTCCTTCGTTTTGAGAGGAGAAAACTAAAGCAACCTTCTTCCACGAGGAATGATCTCAGTGGGGAACTGGAGAAAGAAGATGTTCTTTCTGCTTATGGGTGACAACCTACTTGGAGAGATGACACGCCCGTACCTGTTTCTTTTTTTTTCTTTTTTTTTGGGATAGATATATCCTGAACAAGTGATTTTAGGCAGATATTTGAAAAATGCAATGATGCATAAATGATGCAAATATGTATGAATGATGAATGTCATGAATGTCGCATGCATGCTAACAATACTGACAGACAAAGAAGTATACTGGAGAGGGACCGATGTCGCAATACAACCAGATACTTGGCAAATGTTCTTCAACACGGTGTAGATAACACAGGTGATGAATGGTGTTGCATGCTTTAATCTTCTCTGGGGAAGATAAGCATCTTTTCTTATTAAGATGGAAGAACTTCTTCACTGGAGATAGAAAATCTTCGTTACTGGGGATAAAAGACCTTCTTCACTGGGGATAGAAGAGCTTCTTCACTGGGGATAGAAGAGCTTTTCCTATCATAATCTTTGATTCATCCTTATGGAGATAGCTGTTGATGTTCCTTCTGTTGTTCACAACTCAAAGGAAAGTTTCGCTTTTATTTTGAAAAAGAAAAGTAAATTCATTTAAAACTTCTTTTTTTCTTTTTTTTTTCAAAAGTGAATAACACAATTAAAGCGTCATTTTGCAAGCTGAAAGAAATTAAAGATTGCAAACAAATGGGCACAAGGCTCAAATTTATTTAATAGGATGGTAATCAGCTAAAGGCGTGATTCCATGGAGTATTTATAAAAATTGGAAATGGTAATTATGCGGAAAAGGCTACATTGAAAGCAATAACCACTATTTTCCCTAACAACTTTGAGTTCTAACTGTGCTTGTCGCTTTAGATTGGCGATGATTTGATTGAAGATCCTTTAATGAGAAAGACTCCTCAGGTGACGAAGTACGGACTGATGCAGTTACTTTGTCATAAATCCCTAATTTTTGCCTAGATTGCCCTTTCAGGTTTTCAATCTACCAGGATGAATTTTTTTCTGTTTATTGTCTCTAATTTTTGCCTGGACCGCCCTTTCGGGTTTTTAGTCCACCGAGACGCTCATTTTTGCCTAAGTCGCCCTTTGCGGGTTTTCGACTTACCGAGCTGTTCTTTTGTTCTTTTTTAGACAAAGTATTTCTTGACTGCATCAGCATTCACAGGATGTGAGAGTTCATCACCATCCATGGTTGCAAGAGTCATGGCGCCGCCAGAAAATGTTCTTTTGACAACATACGGGCCTTCGTAATTAGGAGACAATTTGCCCCTAGAATCTGGTTGAAAAGACAAGATCTTTTTAAGCACGAGGTCGCCTTCTTGAAATTCACGAGGTCGAACCTTTTTGTTGAAGCCTTGTTTCATCCTTGCTTGGTATAACTGTCCATGGCATAGAGCAGTCATACGCTTTTCTTCGATTAAGTTCAACTGATCTTATCTGCTTTGACACCATTCAGC
Organism: Vicia villosa; assembly: GCF_029867415.1. Classification (NCBI taxonomy): domain Eukaryota; kingdom Viridiplantae; phylum Streptophyta; class Magnoliopsida; order Fabales; family Fabaceae; genus Vicia; species Vicia villosa. Next base: position 202,665,291 of record NC_081180.1, on the reverse strand, counting down.
CTCTGATAACTTAGTTTCCATGAGGACTCTCATTGATGGGATTTCAACTTCTACGGGGAGCACAGCTTCCATGCCGTATACTAGAGAAAAGGGAGTTGCCCCTGTTGAAGTACGCACTGAAGTACGGTACCCATGTAAAGCAAATGGCAGCATTTCATGCCAGTCTTTGTAAGTGACGACCATTTTCTGGATGATCTTCTTAATGTTCTTGTTGGCAGCTTCAACGGCGCCGTTCATTTTTGGTCTGTAAGGAGAAGAGTTATGATGCTCAATCTTGAATTCCTCACACAGTTCTTTCATCATCTTGTTGTTCAAGTCTGAACCATTGTCAGTAATGATCTTGCTGGGAATACCATATCGGCAAATGATGTTATTCTTGATAAACCTCACAACCACTTGTCTTGTAACATTGGCGTAAGATGCTGCTTCGACCCATTTGGTGAAGTAATCAATAGCCACTAAGATGAAACGATGACCGTTTGAAGCTTTCGGTTCGATCATTCCAATCATGTCGATACCCCACATGGAAAAAGGCCATGGAGATGAGAGAACGTTGAGTAGAGTCGGTGGCACATGGATCTTATCTGCGTAGATCTGGCACTTGTGACATCTCTTCACGTGTTTACAACAATCAGATTCCATTGTCAACCAATAGTATCCAGCTCTTAACATTTTCTTGGACATTGCATGCCCATTTGAATGGGTTCCAAAGGACCCTTCATGCACTTCATGCATTAACATGTCTGCTTCGTGTCTGTCCACGCATCTGAGCAAAACCATGTCGAAATTTCTTTTGTATAGTACGTCTCCGTTCAGGAAGAAACTGCCAGAAATCCTCCTTAGAGTTTTCTTATCTTTGTTTGATGCCCCAAGTGGGTACTCTTGAGTTTGAAGGAAGCGTTTGATGTCGTGGAACCACGGTTTATCATCGATGACTGCTTCGGTTGCAAACACATAGGCGGGCCTCTCAAGGCGCGTGATTCTGACTGTAGGCATATCGTTCCAATGATTGACTTTGAACATGGAAGATAGAGTAGCCAAGGCGTCTGCCATTCGATTCTGATCTCGAGGTATATGATGCAATTCAACCTTGTTGAAGAAAGTCAACAGACGTCTTGCATAATCTCTGTAAGGAATCACGCCAGGGTGGTAAGTTTCCCATTTATCTTTGATCTGGTTGATCACGAGGGCTGAATCTCCATATATGTCGAGGATCTTGATCCTTAAGTCAATGGCTTCTTCGAGACCCATGATACAAGCTTCATATTCTGCGATGTTGTTGATACAATCAAATAGTAGTCTGGCGGAGAATGGGATATGAGTACCCTTGGGAGTGATGATGATTTCCCCAATTCCATTGCCAAAAGCGTTTACTGCTCCATCAAAAATTAGGCCCCATCTTGATCCAGGCTCAGGACCTTCTTCAGGTAACGGTTCGTCACAATCTTTCATCTTCAAGTACAAGACATCTTCATCAGGAAAGTCAAACTTGAGAGATTGATATTCATTAATTGGTTGATGTGCCAAGTGATCGGCGAGAATGCTTCCTTTGACCGCTTTTTGGGCACGGTACTCAATGTCATACTCAGATAACAGCATTTGCCACCGGGCAATCCTTCCTGTTAAGGCAGGTTTTTCAAAGACATACTTGATCGGATCCATTTTGGAGATTAACCAAGTAGTATTGTTGATCATGTATTGGCGGAGACGTTTTGAAGCCCAAGCCAAAGCGCAACATGTTTTTTCGAGCATGGAGTAACGAGACTCACAATCTGTGAATTTCTTACTCAAGTAATAGATGGCATGCTCCTTCTTACCGGTTTCATCTTGCTGTCCAAGCATACAACCCATGGATTCTTCCAACACGGTAAGGTACATGATTAATGGTCTTCCTTCAACTGGAGGAATCAATATTGGTGGTTCTAACAAGTACTCTTTGATACTGTCGAACGCTTTCTGGCAATCTTCAGTCCATACAACCCCTTGATCTTTGCGGAGAAGCTTGAAAATTGGCCCACAAGTAGCAGTCATTTGAGAGATGAATCTGGAGATATAGTTCAATCGTCCGAGAAATCCTCTTACTTGTTTTTCAGTCTTTGGTGCAGGCATCTCTTGAATAGCTCTGACTTTGTCGGGATCTACTTCAATACCTCTTTGGCTGACAATGAAACCCAAGAGTTTGCCAGATCTAACCCCAAAAGTACATTTGTTAGGATTCAAGCGCAGCTGATATTTCCTTAATCGTTGAAACAACTTCAAAAGGTATTCAATATGTTCTTCTTCTGTGCTGGACTTGGCTATCATGTCGTCCACATAAACTTCAATTTCTTTATGCATCATGTCATGAAAGAGAGTAGTCATCGCCCTTTGGTAAATTGCGCCTTCATTTTTTAATCCAAATGGCATCACTTTGTAGCAAAATGTACCCCATGGGGTGATGAAAGATGTCTTCTCCATGTCTTCAGGAGCCATCTTGATCTGATTATAACCGGAGAACCCGTCCATGAAGGAAAAGATGTTGAACTTAGCGGTGTTATCAACCATCATGTCGATATGAGGTAATGGAAAGTCATCTTTTGGACTGGCCTTGTTCAAGTCACGGTAGTCAACACACATTCTGACTTTGCCATCTTTCTTCGAAACTGGCACTATGTTGGCCAACCATTGAGGATACTCAGAGGTGATAAGAAAACCTGCGTCGAGTTGCTTTTGAACTTCCACTTTGATCTTGTTAGCCATATCAGGGTGAGTCCTTCGCAATTTCTGCTTAACCGGCGGGCATTCTGGCTTCAATGGTAAGTAATGCTGAACAATATTGGTATCCAACCCAGGCATGTCTTGGTAGGACCAGGCAAACACGTCCACATATTCTTTGAGAAGGTCTGTCAACTTACTCTTGACATCAGCATCAAGCAGCGATCCAATGGTCACTTCTTTTTTGTCTTCTTCAGAACCCAAGTTGATCTTTTCTAAAGGCTCTTTGTGAGGCAGAATGGCTCTTTCCTCGTGCTTAAGTAATCGAGAGATCTCGTCCGGAATCTCTTCTTCTTCCTCTTCTTCGGCTTCGAACACAGGAAACTCAAAGTTGGGAGAGGGCATAGGGTTATTGCATTCAATGGGTTTATCAATAGTAAATCTGCACATGTGATTTATATTTATTTCAGAAATTTATGAATGCAAGAGTGTATGCAGATTATTGAAAAAGTTTTTTTTTTCTATTTTAGTTTTTTAGGATTACCATTTCCAGAAAAAAGCAAAAATAAAACATATAATGTAGGGAATTCAAAATGACACTTTATTTATGATTCATCTTTGAAACAAAGCCCTAAACACAAACTCATTTGTCTTGGGCAGGACAAAGAGGGAAACTTTTAAAACAAAGCCCTATACACAAAGTTATTTGGGCGGAACATTTAAAAGCAAAGCCCTATAAAACATCTCTCTGCTTTGGGCAAGGCAGGAGGTCAAAATAACAGCGAGGTGATTACTTTGAGCGGCGAACAACATTCGGAACGTCGACAGCTTTCCAGTAGCAACGAACTCCTCTGTGTATTATGTATTCAGGAAAATTATCCTCGGAATTATCTTCAGTATTGACATCGACCGCTGGTCGAGCCGGATTTGAAGGTCCTGGTTTGTCGACCTTGTTCTTTGTAGAGTTGAAACGGTCTTCTTCTACTTCTTGAAGAGCATAAGATGAGTCACAATCTTCAGGATCTTCAGGATGTATTTCCCAGTCTTCAGGATGAAGAGACTCATTGTCAGCGACACTTTCTAAGTCAACTGCGGGACCATCTTCCCCTTCATCTTCAAAAATGGAATTTATGTGATAATAACCATCTTCAGGATTGTTAATCTTGGCAGATGCATTGAATCCGAAATCTCCAGTAATTTCAGGTTGCTAAGAAAATTGACAGGGCTGATAAGCCTCTTCTGGTTGACTATTATATTCAAAGGAATCTCCCCATCCAGTTGGTTGGATATCTTCAATCGCAATCTTTGAACTTTCAGGCGCAGTATATTTCACCATATAATCAAATTTTCCACTTGGTTGTCCCAAGGTGTCCCAGATTTCTGCAGGAACAGGCTCAGTTTCTTTGCCTTTGGATTTCTCTGAAGGAGGATATGGTTCTTCCTGAGATATGTATCCCGAGTCATTGAGATAACATTTCCATTCTTCTTCATCATCGGAGAGACCTTCTTCGATGCATTCTTCGATAAGGACATTAACCTCTTGAGGAATTGGGTTAAGGAATCCTCCACTAATGAATGTTTCTTTGATCGGACGAAGGGTTTCATCCTTCTTGGTGCAGTTTGAGAATGTTGGTGAACATCCGAGACCTGCTCTAGTTTCATTCTTGGTAGGGATCACAACTTGCCCCCAGCCAGTGGTAGTTCCATCCTTTACTACTTTCACTGCCTCTTTGTAAGAAGAGATCGATGCTTTCTTCTTGGAAGATTCGTCTTCTAAAGAGAGACCTTGGAACTGCGTTCCTTCCACATCATCAGCACCAATGAAAGAGAAATTGGATAAATGGCTCACCATCAAGGCTTGCTCTCCACTTATTGTTACCAATTTTCCATTTGTTACAAATTTTAACTTTTGATGGAGCGTAGAAGTTACTACCCCTGCTTCATGGATCCATGGTCGTCCTAACAGACAGCTATAAGCAGCTTGAATGTCCATGACTTGGAAAGTGATTTGAAATGTATGTGGACCAATTGTCATGGGAAGGTTGACTTCGCAGATAACAGATTTTCGCGATCCATCAAATGCTTTGACAACTACACCACTGAACTTCATAGGCATTCCTTGGTAAGACAAGCGAGCAAGAGTCGTCTTGGGCATCACATTCAAGGAAGATCCGGTGTCTACCAACACATTGGACAAAGAGTCTGACTGACAGTTCATAGAAATGTGCAAAGCAAGATTGTGATTTTTACCCTCCTCGGGGAGTTCTTCATCACAGAAGCTTAAATTGTTGCAAGCTGTTATGTTGGCTATTATCCCATCAAAATGGTCAACAGTCACATCATGATCTACAAAAGCCTGATCCAAAACTCTCATCAGGGCTTCCCTGTGGGCTTCTGAATTCAACAGCAATGAAAGTATTGAGATTTTTGAAGGAGTCTGCATAAGCTGATCCACAATCTTATATTCACTTCTTTTGATAAGTTTCAAAATTTCATCAAAGTCAGGATTGACATTGGTTCCACTGGATTGACCAACATCAGTGTTTGTATTACTAACAGGAGTTTCCACAGGATTCCCCACTGGTGTATTGACATGATTTTGTCCGGCTGCAGGAGGTAGTGGAGTATACACACGTCCACTTCTTGTTACGTGACTCACATCGGCGATATTCACGACAGATGAAAGAGTAGGTAAAGGAACTTCTTGTCCATCCTTTATCATTGTAGCATTGTAGTTGTATGGAACTGCCTTGTCAGAGTCATAAGGAACAGGTCCAGGTAGACAAATGATCAAAGGAGTAGTAGGAACCTTTGGCTTGTTGTAAGTAACTTCCATGCGCTCAGGCATGTTGAAATGAGGAACGATGACGTTAACTGTAGGCATTTCCGAGCTGATATCTGAGACTAAAAGCTCATGCGGATAACATCCTATCATGTTAACTTCATTTTCATCCCTATTTCTGTAGATCTGAATAGTACCATTATCCAACAGTACTTGGAGATCTCTTCTCACAATCGAACATCCGTGAGGATCTACACAACATATGCTACAGGAACCATAGTGATGCTGGCGAAAAATCGGCCCTCGACAGAGAGTAGCGTGCATTTGTACCAAATCTGCTCTTGAGAAATTGATATTATAGACTCGGTACGGACCAGGACATCCATACACCATGTTTACAACATGCCCTCCATGATTGGGCAGTGGATTTGCTTGCACATTAGGATTCAAATTTCTGAAAGAGAGAAGATTTGACCTAACCAACCTCTGAACTTCATATTTCAAAGCTATGCAATGTTCAAGATCATGGCCAGGTGCTCCTTGATGATAAGGGCATGAGACCTCAGCTTTGTACCACCATGGGAGTTTCTCAGGTACTGGTGGTGGTGCTTTAGTTTGAACAAGACCTCTTTCAATCAAAGCAGGGTACAATTCTGTGTACGTCATTGGAATCGGATCAAACTGTGGAGCTCTTTGTGTAAATGCAAGCTTCTCAAGCATAGTGTGTTTTGATGAAGACAATATGGACATCAAGCTTTTATAAAGGATGTGCAAAAAGAATTTCAAGTATCAAGCAAAAATACATCATTTCAAAGTCTTGAAGAAATTGTGAAGATTCAAGAATCAAGCTAAAATGTCAAAGGTATAAACAATACTCACTTTGACATATAATTGTTCACAAATATATTTTCATGCATATCATAAACATACTACAAAGTGTCATCCCTCAAAAGTTCATTTAAAACCTTTTTCAAAGTTAAAATTCAAAATAAAGGTTTTAGGAACGGGTTGTCCCTATGGGGGAACCGGTTCCCAGGATTCTAAGTTTTCAGTTCTCTGTGTTTTACTATGGGGAACCGGGTTGTCCCTAGGTGGGAACCGGTTCCTCAGTTCAAAATTTGAAATTTCTGCTGTAACGTTCAGCAGGAACCGGGTTGTCCCAGGTAGGAACCGGTTCCTACTGAACCAGTGTGTTTTTTCATTGCATGATCTTATTCAAACGAATCCATTTTCTTACCACTTGATCATTGCATTGTTTCATGAAAAAATAACCATTCAAAGAGGTGTTTGACACATTATAAATACTACATATTTCAGAATCATTATTCACCTTCTTCATTAACATTTCATACTCATAAATTTCATTATTTTCAAGTGTCCACAAACCAGAATTTTTATATGAAACTTTCTACACACATTTTCATTGAGAATTCATTTAAAGTTTCATGCATACATTGTGAACACTTATATTCATTTTGAGAATTGTTTATTTGAAGAAGAAGATCAATACAAGATTGATAGTGCTATACAAACTTCATCTAAATCTCTTGTAAAAAATTCAAAGAAAATTATCTCCTTACTATCCAGGATTGTTGGAAGTAAGTGGTGTGTTTGAAGAGGATTGTTCTTCATTCACATTAGTGTTGATTGATCTTAAAGGTGTTAAGAACCTTTGATCACCCTATAGGTTAGATAGTAGGCATAGGCTTGTACAATAATTCTAACTATAGTGAAATCTCTTTCGTGTTTGAAAGGGGACTGGAGTACTCTCGGATTGTGAGGGGAACCAGTATATATCGTTGCGTACTTTACTTTTCCGCACTTTATCGCTTTCATCACCATTACCAAAGAAAAGAAAAGAACCTTACAAAAACCTTCAAACACTTAACCAAAAATTATTAGAAGTATTCTCATAAAACTGATTAAATTTTTGAAAGCCTAATTCACCCCCCCCCCCCCCCTCTTAGGCGCACTCTTATACTTACATTTGGCATCAGAGCAAGTTATAGGTAACTTGTTCCTAAAGATCCAGAATGGCTTCCGCAAATCAATGACCGGTTTTCAAAGATGGTGGTTCTAACAACAAGCCTCCATTGTTTTGTGGTGAATATTTTGACTTTTGGAAAATCCAAATGAAGGCTCATCTAGAAGCACAAGGAGAAGAAGTTTGGGAGGCTGTCCTACAAGGTCCTCATGTTCCTACAACGGTCGTTAATGGTGTTGGATCGGAGAAACCTAAAGCGTCATGGGATGATAATGATAGAAAAAGGGTTCTTGCTGACAAAAAGGCGATCAGTCTTCTTCATGGTGCTCTTAGTATGGATGAATTCTTCCGAGTATCAACATGTACAACATCAAAAGAAATTTGGGATACTCTTGTAGAAACTCATGAAGGTACCGCTGAAGTTAAAAGATCAAGATTGAATACTTTAAGCCAAGAGTACGAACTGTTTAGAATGAAGCCCGGAGAAACTATTCTCGATTTGCAAAAACGATTCGTACATTTGACAAATCACTTGAAGGCACTTGGTAAGACTCTTACTACCGAAGAACTTAATCTTAAAGTGCTCAGATCTTTGACAAGGGAGTGGCAACCAAAAGTGACGGCGATATCCGAAAAGAAGAATTTATCAAAACTTACTTCCGCAACACTATTTGGAAAACTTCAAGAATATGAGACAGAACTTGGAAGATTGGAAAAGCATGAGAACTTAGAGAAGAAATCCAAAGGCATTGCATTAAAAGTAGATTCAATAGAAAGCAAAATGAAAGATGCATCGGATGAAGATGAAAACTTCTTGCTTCTTGTAAAAAGGTTAGGCAAATTTTTTGGTAATAAAAATAATATTGATAATACTAACTATGTCAAAAGAAAGAAATTCTCAAAGCATAAAGATAAAGAAGCATCCACTTCATCACAAGAAGTTACATGCTATGAATGTGGGAAACAAGGACACATAAAGCCGGAATGTCCAAAGCTTTCGAAGAAGAATGGATTCAAAGGCAAAAGGGAGTTCAAAAATAAAAAGGCCTACATAGCATGGGAAGATAATGAAGTAAGTTCCTCATCGGACTCCGATAGTGACGAAAGTGCAAACCTAGCACTAATGGCATCACACCACTCCGACGATGAAGAAGGCGAGGTTAGTTATGATGATTCTCTTTTTGATAATGGTGCGCAAGGTGCAATAGAAGAATTATTAAAAGAATGCAAAATTCTCTATAAAACTATCTCATCTCAAAAGAAAATAATATCATCGTTAGAAGAGAAGGTTAAGATAATTGAAGTAGAACATAAAGATGACAAAGAAAAAATGATTAGTGTTCAAGAAGATAATGTTGCATGCAAGAATTGTGAATCACTTTCCTTCCAAATTGTCCAATTAAAACGTGTTTTAGAAAGATATGAAAAAGGGCAAATTGGATTGGAAAATGTTCTTAGCACACAAAGATACTCCAATGATAAGAGCGGACTTGGTTTCTCTAAATTTGATAAACCAACATCCAACAAGACTATCTTTGTCAAGGCTAGTAACCAACCAATTCAAGAGAAAGTGATCAAGCCTAAAGTAATGCAACATTATCCTAAAAGGAAGAACTTTGTTAAGAAGAAATCTTATCCTCCTAGATATAGAAGTAACTTTGAACCTACTTGTTTTTATTGTGGTATTATTGGTCACACACCCAATGCTTGTTATGTAAGGAACTTTAGTGTTCCTAGTGGACATTATGTATGGGTGAAGAAAGGAACTAACTATGATGGACCCAAAGCCATTTGGGTACCTAACAAAACTTAATTTGTTTTGTAGGTATGCTTGAAGACCACTTCAAACCTATGGTATCTAGATAGTGGTTGTTCAAAGCATATGACGGGTGATTTAAACCAATTTTCAGATCTAAGGTTAAAGGCCAAGGGTTTTGTCACTTATGGAGACAACAATAAGGGAAGAATTCTTGGCAAAGGCAAAGTTGGTGCACCACCTTTCATATCCATTGAAGATGTTCTTTATGTTGAAGGACTAAAGCATAATCTTCTAAGCATTAGCCAACTTTGTGACAAAGGCTTCAAGATCAAATTCACCAAAGAGGAATGCTTGATCATCGATGATGTCACCAATGAGGTAAAACTCAAAGGTACAAGAATTAATAACATTTTTATGATTTCTTTAAATGATTTATCTTTGAAAGTAAAATGTCTTTTGGTAAACAATAATGAATCATGGTTATGGCATAAGAGAGCAGCCCATATTCATATGGATCATTTAAATAAGTTAACCAAACATGATCTTGTTATTGGCTTACCTAAGATAAAGTTTGTCAAAGATAAACTATGTGATGCTTGTCAAAAGGGAAAGCAAACCAAATCATCTTTCAAACCAAAGAATGTGGTGACTACAACAAGACCACTTCAATTGTTGCATATGGATCTATTTGGTCCATCAAGGACAAGAAGCTTCGGAGGTAATGTATACGCTTTAGTTATTGTTGATGATTATTCTAGATATTCTTGGACTTTGTTTCTTGTGCAGAAAAGTGATGCTTTTAGAGCCTTTAAGAAGTATGCAAAACAAATCCAAAATGAAAAATCATTAAAGATTGTATCCATAAGAAGTGATCATGGTGGAGAGTTTCAAAATGCATCGTTTGAAGAATTTTGTGAAGAACATGGTATCTCTCATAATTTTTCAGCACCAAGAACTCCACAACAAAATGGAGTAGTTGAAAGGAAAAATAGGTTTCTAGTGGAACTTGCAAGAACAATGCTTAGTGATGCAAATCTTCCTAAATATTTTTGGGCGGATGCGGTTAGTACGGCATGTTATGTTGGAAATCGAGTAATTATTAGACCTATCTTAAAGAAGACTCCATATGAACTCTTCAAAGGAAGAAAGCCAAACATTGCTCACTTTCACATTTTTGGATGCAAGTGCTTTGTTCTCAACAATGACAAAGACAATCTTGGTAAGTTTGATGAGAAATCCGACGAAGGTATATTTCTTGGTTATTCTCTTTCTAGTAAAGCATATAGAATTTATAATAAAAGAACTTTAACTATTGAAGAATCTATGCATGTATCGTTTGATGAGACTAACACTTCCAAAGAGGAAATAGTTGTTTGTGATGATGATGATCCTTTAGATTTACCCCCGGAAGAACCTTCAAATGATACAATTGTGAAGGCACCGGAAGAACTTTCAAATGATACAATTGTGAAGGTATCGGAAGTACAACAAGAAAGTGTTCAACAAGAAAGTGTACAAAAAGAATCAAACACCAATGATCTACCAAAAGAATGGAGAATTCATAGAGATCATCCTATTGATAAAGTTATTGGTGATATTAGTCAAGGAGTTGCAACAAGATTAAATCTCAAAGATGCTTGCTTACACATGGCTTTTGTTTCTCAAATTGAACCTTCCAAAGTTGATGAAGCCTTAGGAGACGATCAATGGATAAATGCAATGCAAGAAGAATTAAATCAATTCGAGAGAAATCAAGTTTGGGAACTTGTTCCTAGACCAAGTAATAAACACATCATAGGTACTCGATGGGTGTTTAAGAACAAACTTGATGAGAATGGTATAATTGTTCGAAACAAAGCAAGATTGGTGGCCCAAGGTTACAATCAAGAAGAAGGAATCGACTTTGAAGAAACATTTTCTCCGGTTGCAAGGTTAGAAGCTATTCGTCTTTTACTTGCTTATGCATGTTCATTAAATTTTCAGCTTTATCAAATGGACGTCAAGAGCGCATTCTTGAATGGCTACATCAATGAAGAAGTCTATGTCAAACAACCCCCGGGATTTGAAGACTTCAAGAATCCTACACATGTCTTTAAGTTGAGAAAGACTCTTTATGGCTTAAAGCAAGCACCAAGAGCATGGTATGATAAACTTAGCAATTTTTTGTGTGAAAAGGGTTTCGAAAAGGGTAAGGTTGATAAAACTTTGTTCATTAAGAAAATCAAGAGTAACACTTTATTGGTTCAAGTCTATGTTGATGATATCATTTTTGGATCGACTAACAAAGAAATGTGTGAGGAATTCTCATTGATGATGCAAGGAGAATTCGAGATGTCTATGATGGGAAAGATGAACTACTTTCTTGGACTACAAATTAAGCAACTCAAAGATGGAATCTTTATCAATCAATCCAAATATTGTAAAGAACTATTGAAGAAGTTTGATATGGATAATTGCAAAGCAATGAATACTCCAATGGGCTCCGGTACATATGTTGATCAAGATGAATCCGGTACTCCAATTGATATTACTAAGTATCGAGGTATGATTGGTTCTTTATTATATTTGACGGCAAGCCGTCCTGACATAATGTTTAGTGTTTGTCTTTGTGCTCGCTTCCAAGCAAATCCAAAGGAATCACATCTTATGGCGGTTAAAAGGATCATGAAGTATCTCAAAGGAACAACCAATGTTGGCTTATGGTATCCAAAAGGTAGTGTTTGCAATTTAATTGGTTATTCTGACGCGGATTATGCAGGATGTAAAACTGATCGTAAAAGCACAAGTGGTACTTGTCACATTCTTGGAAATGCATTAGTATCATGGGCTTGTAAAAAGCAAGCATGTGTTGCTCTTAGTACGGCCGAAGCAGAATACATAGCAGCGGGTAGTTGTTGTGCACAAATTCTTTGGCTTAAGCAACAACTTCGTGACTACGGACTTGATCTCGGATGTATCCCTCTTCGATGCGATAATACAAGTGCTATAAATATTACAAAGAATCCGGTTATGCATTCAAGAACCAAACACATAGACATTCGACATCATTTTCTTCGCGATCATGTGCTTAAAGGAGATGTTGAAGTCACTTTTGTAGATACTCATAATCAACTTGCGGATATCTTCACCAAGCCTCTCCCAAAAGAATCGTTTTACAAAATTCGACGAGAGCTTGGAATTTTAGACGAAGGTGATGTTTAAAATTTATTCGTCATTTTCATACATCAAAGGTACACGTTTCTAAAATATTTTAAGTTAAAAAATGCTTTATAAATGTTCATTCATTATGACTTGGTAATTATGTATGATATGTATGCTTTATATTTCATAAAATTAAAGTTTTTGGAAATTTTCAGCCTAGGAACCGGTTCCCATGTGGGACGAACCGGTTCCCCATACTAATTTCCAGAGGCGTGCTTTTTTTGTGTTTCTCAGGAACCGGTTCCCATGTAGGGACGAACCGGTTCCCACGTACTTTTTCCAGATTTTCGTTTTCCTCTTTAGGCTGTAACGTATACTTTTCTTTATTTAATATTTTAAATTTTATTGTTATATCTCTTAAATGCTACTTATCTCTTAAAATACACTTTCACTCATTCACATTCACTCATTTACTCTCATTCAACATTCATCTTCATCTTCTCCAAAACCTTCCACCTCCATTGTCAACCAAATTAAAAGCTCCACTATCTCATCATAACTCTCAAAATTAAAACACCCACTACCTCAAAACTCTATATAATCCTCCATTCTTACACATATCTCACTCAAATTCTCCTCCACTCACCAAATCCGAAAATCCCAACTTAAACCCTAACTCTCAACTTCTTTCAACAATGGCACCCAAAGTTTCAAGAAGTGCAAAGGGAAAGAATAAGATTGGAGAGACAAGTGAAGAACCTCAAGAGATCCAACCAACGTTCAAAAGTCGGAGACTCACATTCAACATTCGGAGTCGAAAACTCCTTGCGGCAAAATACGGTAAACTCCCCGATTTCCCTAATCACAGCTTCAATTTTCCGGGTAGACTAGCTAATGCAGGGGTCGCTAATTTTGTGCTTGACCATGGTGATTATTATCCGGATTTGGTTAGAGAGTTTTACCATAATCTTAGGATAGTGACCGATGAATTTGATGATTTCACATTATTGTCAAAAGTTTCAAATAAAGATATATGCTTAGATGTTGAGGAATTTGGAAGAGTGTTAGGAATTCCATCTCAAGGCTTAGTGCTCCTTCAAGGTAACATACCGGAGGATTGGCAACCGTATAGTAAGATTGATGTTTTTGTGGATATGTGCCGACCAACTCAACGCGACACAGTTCGCCAACAGCTTGCTATCAAGTTTAACATGTTCGGTTCAAGCATATCGGTGAGTGATAGGATGCTCCATCTTATCATAGCTTATGTTTTATTCAAACATCTATTGATAACAACAAGCGGGAGAATAACTATGAGCATAACCTTATGAGAAGACAAATGCGGGAAATTCAACGGACTCAAAGGCGTATCTTGTCTCATTATGAGGGAGAGGAAGGAAGTGAAGAAGAAGATGAACAAGAGGATGATGATGAAGAACAAATGGATGAAAGTGACTAAATTATGTGCTTTAATTTCTATGTTATGTTTTCTTTCTATTATTAGTTTTTATTTATGTTTTCTAGACATTGTTCCATTTATGTTCCGTGATGTTTAGGACTATTTGTGTTTGTGTTGTAATCGTGAAAAAACTACGTTTCGTATCGTTTAAATCATGTTATGTTTGTAGTATTTCATTTTGTGTTATCTTTGTGGTATTTCACATTGTGTTATATTTCATATACTTTTTCTCTTTTTCCCCATCCTTTTTGATAATAACAAAGGGGGAGAAGAATATGCATGTGTTTTTGTTGTTGTTTTGTTTCAAAGAAAAATGCAGGCCATTGTTAAAATTATCAAATAAAAATCATCACCATAAATCAAGGAATCATGGATTTAGGGGGAGCCTTGCATTGTTCAACATAATTTCAAAAGCACAAAACAACTTTTTCAAAACATTTTCAAGACTTGGTTGTCATCATCAAAAAGGGGGAGAATGTAAATGCAAGCTTCTCAAGCATAGTGTGTTTTGATGAAGACAATATGGACATCAAGCTTTTATAAAGGATGTGCAAAAAGAATTTCAAGTATCAAGCAAAAATACATCATTTCAAAGTCTTGAAGAAATTGTGAAGATTCAAGAATCAAGCTAAAATGTCAAAGGTATAAACAATACTCACTTTGACATATAATTGTTCACAAATATATTTTCATGCATATCATAAACATACTACAAAGTGTCATCCCTCAAAAGTTCATTTAAAACCTTTTTCAAAGTTAAAATTCAAAATAAAGGTTTTAGGAACCGGGTTGTCCCTATGGGGGAACCGGTTCCCAGCATTCTAAGTTTTCAGTTCTCTGTGTTTTACTATGGGGAACCGGGTTGTCCCTAGGTGGGAACCGGTTCCTCAGTTCAAAATTTGAAATTTCTGCTGTAACGTTCAGCAGGAACCGGGTTGTCCCAGGTAGGAACCGGTTCCTACTGAACCAGTGTGTTTTTTCATTGCATGATCTTATTCAAACGAATCCATTTTCTTACCACTTGATCATTGCATTGTTTCATGAAAAAATAACCATTCAAAGAGGTGTTTGACACATTATAAATACTACATATTTCAGAATCATTATTCACCTTCTTCATTAACATTTCATACTCATAAATTTCATTATTTTCAAGTGTCCACAAACCAGAATTTTTATATGAAACTTTCTACACACATTTTCATTGAGAATTCATTTAAAGTTTCATGCATACATTGTGAACACTTATATTCATTTTGAGAATTGTTTATTTGAAGAAGAAGATCAATACAAGATTGATAGTGCTATACAAACTTCATCTAAATCTCTTGTAAAAAATTCAAAGAAAATTATCTCCTTACTATCCAGGATTGTTGGAAGTAAGTGGTGTGTTTGAAGAGGATTGTTCTTCATTCACATTAGTGTTGATTGATCTTAAAGGTGTTAAGAACCTTTGATCACCCTATAGGTTAGATAGTAGGCATAGGCTTGTACAATAATTCTAACTATAGTGAAATCTCTTTCGTGTTTGAAAGGGGACTGGAGTACTCTCGGATTGTGAGGGGAACCAGTATATATCGTTGCGTACTTTACTTTTCCGCACTTTATCGCTTTCATCACCATTACCAAAGAAAAGAAAAGAACCTTACAAAAACCTTCAAACACTTAACCAAAAATTATTAGAAGTATTCTCATAAAACCGATTAAATTTTTGAAAGCCTAATTCACCCCCCCTCTTAGGCGCACTCTTATACTTACACTTTGCACACTATTCTGATTATTGTTAAGTTGTTGAGCCTGTGGTCGAGGCTGTTGTTGTTGAAACTGCGGAGTAAACCCCGGATTCGGTGCGGTATTAACGGCTGGTGCAATAGCAGCAATCTGTCGTTGACGATTGACGTTTCCTCTTGGCCTCCCTTGGGATACCATGTCAACACTTTGTTCCTTCTTCTTTTGGAAACCACTTCCGAACTTTTTGGTTCCGCTTGAAGATCCACCTTCTTTAGTCAGACGTCCGGTTCGGACTCCTTCTTCTAGACGCATCCCCATGTTTACCATTTCGGTGAAATCACTTGGAGCACTAGCAATCATGCGTTCATAATAAAACGGACTGAGAGTATTCAAGAAGATCTTTGTCATCTCTTTCTCTTTTAACGGTGGATTAATCTGAGCAGCAGTTTCTCTCCATCGTTGGGCATATTCTTTGAAAGCTTCATGGTCTTTCTGAGCCATGGATCGAAGCTGATCTCAGTCCGGAGCCATATCCGAGTTATACTTGTATTGTCGGACAAAGGCCTCACCTAGGTCATTGAATGTTCGAATATTAGTGCTATCCAAGCCTGTGTACCACTTCAGTGCGGCACCAGTTAAACTGTCTTGAAAGTAATGGATAAGCAACTGATGATTATCTGCATAAGTAGACATCTTCCTGGCATACATCACAAGATGGCTTTGTGGACAAGAACTACCTTTGTACTTCTCAAAGTCTGGGACCTTGAATTTAGCAGGTATTTGTACACTAGGAACCAAACATAGCTCCTGGGCATTCTTTCCAAACAAATCTTTTCCACGGATAGCTTTAACTTCCAACTGCATCTTGTTAAACTGCTCTTGGAGATCTCCCACAAGATTACGCTGATTTGTGCTATCACCTTGATCATGATAAATCTCATTGCCATCATAAGGAACAGTGTGAACCGTAGGGGTCGGAACTGTCATAGTGGGTTGAGAAAGTGCCATAGTGATTTGGGAAAAAGTTACCCCTGAATGTGGAATAAACGCCGAACCTTGTGTAGCAGGCGCTTCAGTTGTGGTTGTTTGAACCCCAGAGAAATTATGGCGGAATCCTGTACCAAAGCTGAAAGGCGGGCCCCAACCTTCTGGCATGGAGAAAGATGGAATACCGAACGCAACTGTAGAAACTGGAGTTGTGACTTCAGATGTTACTGTTGCTTGGCTGTTGGGTGGCGGCGGCTGATTCTGTGCGGCCATTAAGGAGTCAACCAGAGTAGTGAGACTTTCCAACTTTTCCTGAAGGGTGGTCACTGTATCACGAAGCTCAATATTCTCTTGTTCAGAGTGTTCCATTACTCTTCTTCTGCTTGAACGAGTATTGTATCTGTGATCTGATTGCGAGCGCGGTCGAGAAACTTTGAGACGCGACAGCTTGACGATCTAATGGAGAAAGATCCAAAAGACGAGACTCTATACAACAGACTCGATATGCAGAATGATGTATGTAAAAAGAAATTTATGATTTTTCCAAATACTTTAAAGATTATTTCCTTGCAAACATTGGAACACAAACTATTCTTTTATTGAATAAATGGGAAATGTTACAACATTGGAGCGTAGCTCCTTACAAAAGCAAATGATAAATAAAAAGCTAAACAATCCTAAGCATCTTTATCAGACGAAGAACCAAATGCATTGTGCAGCTTGAGCTTCATGATTTCTTTCCCATAGTGAGCTTTCAATTTGGCCTTTTCAGTCCTCAGCTTGTCAACAATATTCTTCCAATCATTAGGAGTCGGAGCGTTGCTTGTCGAGCCTTCAAGATTTTTCTTGCTTTCTTTGATGTACCTCTTGATTGCAGCGTCTTTCTGACGAATCTTCTCATCTTTGCTCATGAGCCATCCATCTTGATAATAGAGAGTTTCTTCGTGATCTTTCACTCTTTTCTTCAACTTTCTATTTTCCACATCAGTTCTACGAAACTTTTCTTCCCAAGCGTCTTTTTCTATCCTCATCTTAGCCAAAGTGTCTTGGTATTCCTCCATAGTGGGAATGTTGGGTCGTTGAGACACTGCAGGAAACATGGGTTTTTCATAAGCATAAGGCATTTGGAACTCTTTTGCTCTTTTCTTTACCCAGCAGGTGTAGGCGTCCATGGCAATGCAATTTCTTTCCTCACCTTTTTCTTTCCATCGGACGTCGTACCAAGCTCTCACCATTCTTGCTTTCAACCTTTGAGGATTATCCCCTTCTCGGTAGAAGTAACCTTCCACTGTAGGACCAATGGGTTTAATTGAATTTGCATACCCGAGTTGTCGTCGGGCTAGGACCGGATTGTAGTTAATTCCTCCTTGTGTACCAATGAGGGGTACGTTGGCGAACTCTCCACAACTATCAATGGTTTCTGTACCACAGCGAGCCAAGGTATACCAATGAATATCATTATTAGTAAGAGACATAAGTCTTCGAGGCCAACGCAAACCTTCTCGGTTTTCCGTGAAAATAGGAGACTCAGGTAAGTGTGAAACAATCCATTTGAACAACAATGGTGCACAACATACAATGATTCCACCGCCTTGGCGATTCCTATGATGGACAGAGAAATACATGTCACCAAGTAAAGTCGGAACAGGATTTCCAATCAGAAAGATCTTTATGGCATTGATATCAACAAAGTTGTCGACATTGGGAAACAGAACCAACCCATAGATGAGCAAGGCTAGTATAGCTTCAAAAGCTATCATGCTACCAGTTTCGATGAAATCAAAGGCTTTCTTTATTAGGAAGTGTGAAGTTAAACCCGGGTGGTTTCCTTTGGTAGTCCAATTACTCTCTACTTCAGACTTTTTCATGTGGATACTTGATGCAATGACGTGTGACTTAGGAATGGCTTCCAAACCATTGAAGGGTATTTTGTCAGACACAGGAATACCCAAAAGATTGGCATATTCTTCCAAGGTCGGTACCAACTGGTAGTCTGGAAAGGTGAAACACCGGTAGACGGGATCATAGAACTGAACCAGAGTTTTGAGAAGTCCTTCATCAACATGAGTGTTCAGGATAGGCAAAAGCTTTCCATAACTTTTCCTAAAATTACAAGGATCTTGTACAAAAGATGCTAACTCTGTCAGTTTTTCCACATCAGGCGCTTTGAAACCGTACTTTTTGGTATACCTTTTTTCCATAACTTAATCCTATAATGTTTGCAAAGAAAATTCTCTAAATTTTTTTGGAAAAATCATGTTTTTTTATGGAAAAAGATGGGTTTTTTAATGAATGTATGAATGCATGGATGCATGGATGCCACATATTCAAACATGGTAAAGCAAACATGGTAGCGCAAACATGGTAACACAAACATGATAACACAAGCATGGTAACGCAAACATGGTAACACATAGGTTCAAAGGTCCAAAGTCACGAGCATGAGGTCAGAGAACCAAAAATGGGATAGTTCTAGTTAATCACCTGCACAACATGTTCTACTGATACGTCAGAGTCTACATTTTTCTTTCGGATATTACCGGCCTTCCACAATTAAGCTCATGAGCCAGTAATATTCTCAAGAAAAACTCGTCTGAGTGTGGTTCTCCGCATGACAACTAATCCAAGTCTTCACCTGAATAGTTTCTGCACCACAACCTAATAAGGCCAGGATGGGTTGGGGTTCTACGGCCAACTCAGCTTCTACAGTTCAATGAAAGTAATAATGTCTTCGCTACGAAACATGCTAAACATATATTACCAACAAGGAACCTCCACTGAGCGGAAGGATTCTCACGTACGCCTGTACATGACTATACCCTCCACCTAATTCTTATGTGTACTTAATCCGGGTTAGGATTTGTCCATAATGTATCACTTGTAACAGAACCACGCAAGTAACAGAACCAGAACCACACATATAACAAAAAATGAAATGAAAAATAAAGCAAATAGAATTAACCCTTCCTTTGGAAACAATAAAAAGATGGTCCCCAGTGAAGTCGCCATTTTTCTGTCGCGGGGAAAAATCGTTGTCTTTTTTCGGGATGAGACACCTGATGCCTTCTTTGGGCTCGAGTGCTCAAAAAAATGATTTTTCTTTTGTTTCGACCAAACTTTTTATTATTTCCAAAGTAGGAAAAGGAAAAAAGCTGCAATAACCTAAAAGTGGGGGAGAGATCTTTGGGTAAGAGGGTTGGTTATACGAAGGGAAGGTATTAGCACCCAACGTATCTATAGTACTCTATAGGTTTCTTTGTTTTGTTTTTCATTCCATGTTATTGAGAGGTTCTTGTGAAATAGGTGGGACCTAAGGTGTTTGTTTGATTATGCTCGCAAAGATCATCGCGATCCTCTGCATACATATCCCTTAGAGGGAATCAGAGCATCTGTAGCTTGGGTCTATGGGTGCTAAGGTTTGAATGGTTTTTTTTGTTTTGTTTTGCTCGCCAAGGATATGACCTTGTGCCTACGTATTCTCAAAGGGATGTTGAGAAAGTCAGAGCAATCGTAGTTCCCACTTATGCTAGTGGAAGCAAAGGAAAAGAGACAAATGTCATCTAAATGTTTGATGTATCTAATCTATATCATCACATACATCTGTTTGTTTTTGTTTGAAAAATCTTTTCATTATAAGCCCTGGGCCATGCCACTTATGGCGCTTAGAATGATAAAGATGTTTTTGTTGTTTAACCAGCCTTGTGGCAAAAACTTTCAATGAAGTCAGCCTTGTGACAAAAAGTTTTGATTAATCAGCCAGCCTTGTGGCAAAAGTTTCAATGAAGTCATCCTTGTGACAAAAACTTTGATTAATCAGCCAGTATGGTGGCAAAACGGTTTGATTGATTAGCCAGCCTTGTGGCAAAAAAGTTTGATTTGATTGATTGTTTGTGATGATATAGAAGAGATACTCCTATCATAGAGATGAAAAATGTCTAATCTCCTAGGGTATTTGATTTGGATATTTGGGATGCTTATAAGAAGCCCGTGGGTCCTTGTACGAAGCCCAAGAAGAGGCTATTCGAGGGTCCTTGCATTGTAAGCCCAAGAGGAGGCTATGGGAGGGACAATCCAGGGTCCTTGCATTGTAAGCCCAAGAGGAAGCTATGGGAGGGACACTCGTTTGTACAAAGCCCAAGGGGAGGCATGGTATAGTTGGTTTGAGCTCTTAGAGCGATTTCACCGGGAAACCATACTCTATGTCCTAACCTAAACTAGGGAGATTCTTTGCACGAAGCCCAATAGGAGGCTATGGGGAACCTAGTGTTGTACTAAGTTGAACAAGCACACATATCACACATATGAACAAACATGAACAAGTATGAACAAACATGAACAAGTATGAACAATTATATATATATATATGACAGAGTGTGTGTATATAATGGAGTTTATGAAGGAAATATACCTGTAAGCATGATCCATTTGTATACACGGGGGCTCGGGACTTATACTCGAGGAGAGGTCCACTTGAATTTATTCAAAGCTATGTAAACAGGTATTTACAAAGGGGCTTGGGACTTATACCTACATGGAGGCCCATGGTATTTTTGGGAAGATTTAAAGAAAACCTTCATTTTTGATTAGTTATTCAAAGTTAAAAATCAAACTGATCGAGATATGTACAAAAAGATGTACAATGAAATACCTAATTTCATGTACTGGAATGGGACTTATACCTATGTGGAGGCCCCTGTTTTATTTTATAAAACATGGTTGATTGCTTTTTGAAGTTTGTCGTTTTGAAAATGGTTTGAAAAGTATTGTTTTGAAAGAAGTTTTCTGTACAAAGAAAAACTGTAAAAGAAAGAGGAAAGGGACTTATACTCTCTAATATTCGAGAGGCCCCACATCGTTTTGAAAATCAATTGATCAATTAAAAAGATTTAATCAATAGTTTCAAAAAGAAATGGTTTATCGTCTTTGAAAAGAATCGCGATCGCTTGTTTTAAAATGATTTGAATTTGACAAAAATCAACTTAATTAAGTTTAAATCAAATTTTAATGCTTCATTAAGACCTAAGTGATTTAGGGTTTGATCACAAAAATATTTACAAGTGATTAGGTTTGAAAATTAAATGAAAAAAACAATATTTAAAGTATTTAAAAACACTTAAAAATGTATCATTTTAAACCTAATTAAAGACATATTAAACAAATCTTTTTTTGTGATTTTTTTTTTGATATTGTCAAAATATGTATATTAAATAAGAAGTGTGTAAAAAATGAATAAAAAATGAGTTAATTTGATTGGTTAAATAATTAATTAAAGTTGTGAAGAAAATGAAAGAAAATAGGTGCTAAAAAGATGGTTTTGTCTCCACAAGGGTTTGAACCCACGCCCTCTCTCTCACCGGCCAAAACACTTACCAACTGGGCTGCGCGCGCAGCTTGTAAGATACACGCGTTCAATTGATTATATTTTAAAACAAGGATTTGAATTTTCCAAACCAAAACTGGCGCCAAGAACGCACCTTCAACTGATCTTCAAAATTCTTCAAAACTATGTTGTTTTGATCAATCAAAGGGTCTATCTTACTCGGTTTTTCACGAGGAACATGATGGTGCCCTCATAATTCATTTATTTTCACTCTAAGGGGGTCAATTTTTGCATGAACATGAAGAACCCTAGAACTGAAATTCAATGTGAAATCGTGTATGTGCAAGTTATGATGCAATTGATTGAGGGTTAATGATCCTCATAGGTGCAGAAACAATATGGTATGCTCACATTTCATTTATGATGCGTGCAAGTATGAATTTGAAGTTCATGAGCACTTACCTTAAAAACGGCACAACTGAGAATCGAATTCTTGCTTGGAGGTGTTACAGAAGTTGTTTGATGATCTGGATAGCTTCAATGGACCTTATGGAAGGTGTCTGGATGCTTGGAACCATCTGAATTCATCTGGGCATGGCCATGGTACCCGATCTGCATAAGCTTCAAGAGTGAATCGAATTTGATGATTCTGAGGTTATTGGCTATATGTGATGGATTGGATAGTTCATATGTGATATATGGATGATGTTAGAAGTGATAGTTTGGACAGAATTGAGCCTGAATGAAAATTGGCATGATAAGTCTTATGTTATGCATATTTGAGAAGTGAGGTAGTGATTTTGAGTTCTTGGTGTTTTTGGGGTGTATGGATGGATCAAACAACTTCCAAATGATGTTTATGAGTTGTGGGAAGCATCATTTTGCTCAGAACTTGCAAGGGATGGAACTTGCACTTTCTCCTCTTTGAAACTCATGAAACTTGCAATTCAAGAAAGAAGAGAGAAAACCTATAATTGTGAGGTTTTGGTGTGAATTGAAGAGTGGAAATGACCTCTATTTATAGGCCATGAGTTCTGAATGCAGAGCTTTGCAACTTGCTCAAGAATTGGTGATTTGGCATTTGGAGATAAAGTGGAATCTTTACATTTAATGCAAATGGTTAAAGTAACTAAACCATGGTTATTTTGGCCAAGCTTCTTATCTCTTTCCATTCTGATCTCAAATCAGAAAATATCATTCAATCATTGCTTTGGTGTGTCATTGCTTGAATTATAGGCCATATAGTATTGAACTTAGTGAAAATGGCTTGTAATTTCATGCATAATGACCTCTAATTGCAAAATTCAAAACCATGGCTACACTCCATATTTTTTCATGCTCTTGGACATTTTGGAAAGCTCATGTTACATACTTCAAAACCCTAGTTGAAAGTTTCTTCAAGACCCTTAAGGAAATGGGTGAAAAAGATCCATGAACTTTGAAGAAAATGAGATTTTAAGTGAAGTTTTCAAAAAGTACCAACTTTGAAGCTCCATATCTCTTAAATGGTTGATCTTATGGAAAAAAATTATATGTGTCAAAGTTGTTTATTGGATCAAAATCTACAACTTTCATGTTGGAAGTTTTTTTCAGTTTGTAGGTGAAATTTTGAGAAATTCCCTTCCAAAGTTTGGAAAAAACCATGAAAAACACTTAGAAATTTTTCTAAGTATGAAAAGTCAAACTTTTGACTTTTTGATTCTTGATTGATTTTCTTGATTTATCTTGATCAAATGACTTCATATATCATATATTGATGATTCAAAACTTCAAAAGTCAAGGTTGACCAAAATTCCCCAAAAGTCAATGGTGTTCTTGTACAGTTGACTTTTTCAGACGAATCGCGTTTTTGGAGATTTCAAATGAGACAGGCTATCCCCACCAAATGAATGGTATGAATGGATCATATTGAAGAATTAGAGGATATTGAGCCATGGTTTGAGTTGTGGCACCATGTCCTGATTAAAAAGTCAGTGGTTCAGTGAATTAGGTCAAAAACCCTAATTGTCGACCTGATGAAATTGATGACTGTAAATCTTGAATTGAGATGCAATCTCCATTGTATATTGTCATAGGGATTATTTGAAGATGATTGAAACCTTTGATTTACTTCCTGGGGATTTTTAGGGTTTCCCAAATGTGATCCCTGATTTTGGTCCCTGATAGTTCAAAACCCTAATTCTGATGACTTGAAATTTCACTGTTGATCCATCCTTGTGTAGGAGATGTTCTGAGCCAATGGATTAGGTCAAAATGATGCACTTGGGGTCTTGAGGTCATGTCCCAAGTCATTAGGTCAAATCCTGAGCAAAAGTCAAGAGCATACTATCTTCAGTTAAAACCCTAACTTGGTTGATTCAGAGCCTTTGAGCTTGTTGAAATGAATCTCTGAGGACCAAATGTTGATTGTTGATGAAAATGATTCATTTGAGATGGAGGGAGAACAAAACCCTAATTGATTGTTACTTGTACTAATGAGTGATTTCTTGATTAAACCCTGCTGATTCACAAGTAACAAACACAAGCTATGCAAGTTGTTAAAGATGCAAATGATGCATATGCAAATGATATGAGGTGGTATCTTAGGTCAAAAATTGGGGTATGACAGTTATCATGACAAGAGGAGGAAAACACATGAGTTTCAAGAGGGAGATCATGTGTTTATGAGAGTTACTCCTATGACAGGTATTGGTCGGGCATTGAAGTCAAAGAAGTTGACTCCGCGTTTTATTGGACCATTCCAAATTTCTGAAAGAGTGGGGGAAGTGTCATATCGTGTCGCTTTACCTGTGAGGATTGAAGATCGAAGGCTGAAGCAATTGCGTGGCAAGGAAATAGCTTTGGTCAGAGTAGCTTGGGGAGGACCTGCTGAAGGAAACGTTACCTGGGAGCTAGAGAGCCAGATGAAGGATTCTTATCTAGAACTCTTTACCTGAGGTATGTTTTCGAGGACGAAAACTCTTTTAGTGGGGGAGAGTTGTAACACCCGTATAATTTTAATATCAATTTAATTGGAATATTGAATTAATAATTAGAATTATCAAGGATTTTGTGAAAAATAATGGAAATAATGGTTTATGGCATTTGGGCCATTGTGAGGAAATAGTAAAGAAGGGGGTGTAATATAGTAAAGCTTTTACTAATCTTAATATTATTATTTTTCATAAAATAATAAGGAATTGGGGAAAAGAAAGAAAGAATGTGCAAGAACAGAGGTTTTGGGAACACGAAGAACGTGAAGGAGAACTGAAGAGGAAGAGACCAAAGATCAAGAATTTGGCTAAGGTAAGGGGGGACTCTCCATTTAATCTCTTTTATCATGTTATGGATGATGATGTTGATTAGGAATATTGTTTAGATCAATAAGTTATGTATTCTGATTTTACTTTTGTGTTCATCATTGGATTTGAATCTGAATTCCCTAATAATGGAGTATAATTAGACTGTGATGAGTAAAATCAGATAGAGAATCATATACTATTGATGTGGGATGAATGTTATTTGTCTGGATATGTGAAATTGCTGGTTTCAAATCAAAATCGCAGACTGTACAGGTGAATTCACGAGGAAGACGAATGGGTAAGTTGCAGGTTTTGGTAAACTGCTGCGCATTTGCGTATGATACGCGTATGGTACGCGTATGGGGGGTTGGTTCGCGTATGGTACGCTCCCCAAATGTGCATCAGAATGCACTTCCTGCTCGTACGCGTATGGTACGCGTATGGTGTTGGGCTGGTACGCGTATGCCTTGTTGGTACGCGTATGGATGTGTTTTGTGTGGAATTATGGATCTGTTCATACGCGTATGATACGCGTATGGTGTGTATGTTGTGAAATTTTATCTCTGTTGGTACGCGTATGGTAGGCGTATGGTCAGCGTGACCTGCAGATTTTGCTGTTTGGTGATGTTTGAAAGTCTGATGACGTGTGACTTTAAACTGATGAATCTGTATGAAATATTGTTGTCTGATTGATTGAATGATGCAATTATATATATATATATATATATATATATATATTGAACATACTTGTAACTGATGAATGATGAAGATGAATGATGATGAATGAGTATAAGATGACGCTACTCATAGTATGATGATGATGATAGTATGTTGTATATATGTTTGCATGCATTCATAATCATTTGATGAGGGTTGTATCCTAATGATGAGAGGATGCAGTGAAGGGCAAGATTCCCATTGTGTGGGATATGTGCTGACAGGGCCGTATCTGGATGATGATAGATCGGTCGGTGGGTTTTCCTATTGATGATGTTGGTACCACATGCATAGTGTCAGTTTCATACATATGCATGATTTTTGTAACATGATTAATATATGTTATGTGATGACTTGATGTCTGTGAATGTGTGACGACGATGTGTCTGAATATGAAACGGTTGGGTGAATTATATAACTATGATATATTGTTATTTATGATGCAATAACATTGGTTAATTGTGATGAGACTCACCTTACTTGTTGTCATTTTCAGATTGAGGATAGCGGCGCGACTTGGTGAGGATTAGCTCATAAGTCGGTCTAGTTGTTGTGTCAGTGTCATGCTCTGATAGATGTAACACTGGGAACGCGATGTTTTGAGTTTCGATTATAACTCTATTTGTTTATTTTGTTTGAAGTCTGATACATTAATGATGTAATGTTGACTTGATGATTCAATTCCGCTGTGTAACATGATTTTATCTAATGAGTTATAATTCAGATGTTTCAGCGAATGCATGACGTATGCCGAACGTGTGTTTTATTTTATTTATGAATTGTGGCACCTCTTTACATGTTACTCTGATTAATATTTTTTTAATTGTCGCGGGGTATTAGAGGGGTGTTACAGGTAATATATGCGGTTAAAAAAAGGGGTACAGGCTCAAAGGGGTTTGCAATGGGTAAACATAAATAAGGGACGACTAGAAAGGCTCAAGGGGAAACAAAAAAAATGTGCCTCAGTTTGTGTTATCATGTAGTGTCATATGAGTAGAACTTACGCAAATTCAAAGTGATAAAGTCATACCTGACTACTCTCTCCTGATGATAAATTTCTGGCTTTTTATGATCTCACCATGTTGGGCATAACTTACAGGATCCCGAGTGCTTATTGTGTAATGTCGCTTCTTTTCCGGTTCGTATGTACCAGCTTTCGGTCTCAGTCCGGTGTCATCAAGTTGCGTCCAACTACTTCTTTCGGTTGTATCAACTTTAAGGGATGCCTTTTGGTGCAAGATTGGGTTGTCTCGTTCATCCTTTCCTTACTACACCATCAATCATCCAATAAAGCACATCAATCTATAACACTGGATGGTCAACATTAAACAGAAATAACTAAAACAAACAAGAATAACTGAAATTAAAAACTAAAAACAAAAAACAAAAATAACTGAAAACAATAAAAATCCCCCCCCCACACTTGAACCAAACATTGACCTTAATGTTTAAATTCAAGATTCGAGGGAGAACTTACAGTGCTCTACTGCGGAGGAGGAGGGAACTGAAGCATCAAATGTCGCATCATGTGGTGAATGTTATCTAACATTGCACCCTGACGCACTTGTTCATTACCTTGGCGAACTTGCTCCACTCCTTGCCTTGTTTGTTCAGCACGGAGATCCCCGAACTCCGTCTGAATCCACAACCACTCTTCTTGGTTCATGGATGAAAACCGGTCACCCTCTTGAGGACGCACCTCTGGTTGTTCATCCATATTCGCATTAGTTTGCTCTTCTTCTTGATTTTCCTCATCCATATTATGTTCTTCCTCCTCATCACCTATTTCATCTTCATCCTCCTCCTGAATTTGCCTACCCAAGGACACATACTCCCAATTTTCCCTGTCAAAAATTGAAACTCTTGCAGGATTGGGGAGTGTTAGAATAACACGTTTCTTCCATACCAGACCATACTGTGTACCCTGCACTCGAATCATGCCTTGATTGACAAGGGCATTCATGTCTAACTTTTGCATACCGGTAACAATTACATCATTAAGTGCCTCCGGGTTATAGCCAAAATGTCTGGCTATTTGGGTGATCATGACCCCGACTGAAATACCACCAGTAGAAGCACGACCCACCTTACCTAAGTGGTATGCCGCAAACGCGGCCACATTAACAGGGTATGCTTGTGCCATGGCATCTAACAGATATAGCTCAGCTCTTGATACCATTCCAGTGATATCGCCCCTGCCAAATAAGGAAAAATCAAGACATTTTTTAGCATACCTAAAACAGGGATTTTGTATCCGAGATGCTTTCGCATTCTTTGCCACATAGCCACCCTCCCTAGTAATGGCATTCCAAAATGCCGAGGGGTTGAAGTACGAAGGGATCGCGCCGCGTCCATAAATGGGGAGGTGCAGTACGGCTCCCAATTCCTCCACCGTCAATTGGTGGTCCGCATTGTACAGCCTGAATGTCAGTGTACCTGAGTGAAAATGATATTCATTTGCCATAACGCTCTGCAACTTAAAATCCACGGAATTCAAGTGTTATGCGCTCATATGTAGGCGCTTCACAATGCATAAATTCTAAAATGCCTAGCACATGAAACATCCTATTAATTTCATCAGAAAGTCCTAAAGCAGATAAAGTTTCAGAGCACATATACCTTGATGGCGTGAATTAACGCCGAATATGGCGAGAATAACGAACCTCGTGTGCCAGATTAGTGAAAATTATTTCGTGGGCATTGGTAGGCGGTGGTGGTACAACGATGGTACTTGCACGAGATCGTGATGATGCCCCCACGGGTTGCTTTCCTTTTGTACTTCTTTTGGGAGCCATTGATGGTACCTAAAAAAACAATAAATTTAACCGGGGAGTTAGTAGAAAAAGTTACCGTAGGAAGGTAGAGGACGAAATTTGGAGCAACTTTTATGAAGGCGGTTTTAGAATGAAAGTGATTTTGGGTGTAAAGTTGGAAGCTTTTGGTGGTGGAGGCTATGGAGTTTTGAGGGGTTTTGAAAATTTTATGAGAAGGATGGAGAAGAAAGGTAAAAGAAAGGGGATAAAAGAGAGGTAAGGTAAAAAAAATAACATAAAAACCGTGTGGGCCCCCCACAATTAAAAAAAACGAAAAAGAAAAAAAAAATCCGTTCAGCCGGACACGGGCGTGTCCCACGACACGGGCAGCCGTGTCCGGCACTGCCAACCACCAACGTCCCCCCTTTTTTTTTGTTTTGGAAAATTCTTCACCGGACACGGGCGTGTCCAGCGACACGGGCAGCCGTGTCCGGGTCTGCCTCCACCACATTTTTCTTCTCTTTTTTTTTGTAAACTCATAAACACCTGCAAACGGAAAAATTAAATTAGAAAAACGTGTGGGTTGCCTCCCACGAAGCGCTTCGTTTAACGTCGCATGGCTCGACGGTTATCCGTCTCACCCTGCGAATAATATGAATTTGGCCACTCTCTTGTCCTTGGTAATATGGCTTCAGCCTCTGTCTGTTCACCTTAAACGTGTCTCCATTTGTCGGGTTCTTTAGTTCAATTCCCCCATGAGGAAACACCTTGTGAATGACGAACGGTCCCGACCATTTTGACCTTAGCTTGTCGGGGAATAATTTTAACCTGGAGTTATATAAAAGCACCAGTTGGCCTTCCCAAAACTCCTTCCTTTGGATCCTACGATCATGCCATTTCTTAGTTTGATCCTTGTAGATTTTAGCATTTTCATAAGCTCGATTCCGAAATTCCTCTAGTTCATGAAGTTGAAAAATTCGGGAATCTCCTGCCTTAGCAAGATCCAAGTTAAGAAACTTTGATGCCCACAAAGCCTTGTGTTCCAGCTCCAAAGGCAGATGACAAGCTTTTCCATAGACTAATTGGTAAGGAGACATACCTATAGGTGTTTTGAAAGCAGTACGGTATGCCCACAATGCTCATCTAACTTACTTGCCCAATCCTTGTGAGAGGAGTTTACAGTCTTTTCAAGGATTTGCTTCAGCTGCCTATTTAACACTTCCACCTGCCCACTTGTTTGTGGGTGATACGGGGTGGCTATGCGATGTTTCACATTGTACTTTAAGAGCAGCTTCTCCATAAGTTGATTTATAGAATGAGTTCCTTCATCACTTATGAGAGCTCTTGGCACTCCAAACCTTGCGAAGATATTTTCTTTCAAAAATTTTACTACCACTTTCGCATCATTGGTTAGTAATGCAACTGCTTCAACCCACTTCGATACATAATCCACCGCCACCAATATATAATTTTTTCCAAAAGAAGGTGGAAATGGACCCATGAAATCGATGCCCCATACATCAAAAAGTTCGACTTCCAGCATGGCATTCTGAGGCATATGATTCCTTTTCGAAATGTTCCCAGTTCTTTGGCACTTGTCGCACTCTTTGATTATCTCTTGGGCATCTTTGAACTACGAGGGCCAATATAACCCTGACCGAAGGACTTTTGCTGCAGTTCAATCTCCACTAAAATGTCCTCCATACTCTGAGTCGTGACAAGCTTTTAACACATCTCGTTGCTTTTCCTCTGGAACACATCTTCTGACCAGCCCATCTAGCCCTTTCTTGTACAAGAATGGATCATCCCACAAGTAAAACCTGCAATCATGCAAAAACTTCTTCTTTCGGTTAGAATCAAAATCATCGGGGATTACCCCACCTACCAGATAGTTCGCATAGTCAGCGAACCAAGGTACACCAATAACAGCGAGGATGTGTTCATCTGCGAACTCATCCTTGAGCCGCTTCTCTTCTGTTTCCTCAATAGGTGACATTCGAGAAAGGTGATCCGCCACAGTGTTTTCAGACCCTTTCTTGTCACAAATTTCCACATCAAACTCCTGAAGGAGTAAGATCCATCTGAGAAGTCTTGGCTTAGAGTCCTATTTGGCAAAAAGATACTTCAAAGCAGCATGGTCAGTATAAACAATGATTCTAGAACCCATAAGATATTGCCTGAATTTATGGAAAGCATACACAACTGCTAGCAACTCTTTTTCGGTTTTTGCATAGTTCATCTGTGCAGGGTTCAACACATGACTAGCGTAATAAATAACATGC
This sequence comes from Vicia villosa, assembly GCF_029867415.1. Taxonomy (NCBI): domain Eukaryota; kingdom Viridiplantae; phylum Streptophyta; class Magnoliopsida; order Fabales; family Fabaceae; genus Vicia; species Vicia villosa. The sequence continues at coordinate 202,634,401 of NC_081180.1, read as the reverse complement.
AACAATTTTTCTCTCCGCTGTCCTAAGACTCCCCCTATTGCAATGTCACTTGCAGCACACATGATCTCAAAAGGTATGGACCAATCTGGGGCCACAACAATTGGTGCCGAAACTAATTTTTTCTTGATAGTTTCAAATGCTACGGCACACTCACTATCAAAATTAAAAACCTTATCCTTAACCAAAAGAGTAGTTAAGGGTTTTGCTATTTTAGAGAAGTCTCTTATGAACCTACGGTAAAATCCCGCATGTCCCAAGAAACTTCGGATACCTTTTTCATTCATTGGTGGTGGTAGCTTTGATATAACTTCGATCTTCGCATGATCTACCTCGATTCTTTTGTGGGAAATCTTGTGACCCAAAACTATACCTTCACGCACCATGAAGTGACACTTCTCCCAATTGAGGATCAAATTTGTCTGTTGGCATCTTTCTAAAACAAAAGCAAGGTTAGTCAAACAGTTATCAAAGGACTTACCGAAAACCGAGAAGTCGTCCATGAAAACCTCCATATGCTTCTCAAGCATATCATCGAAGATAGCTTGCATGCACCTCTGGAATGTGGCTGGAGCATTACATAACCCGGAGGGCATCCTTCGATAAGCCAAAATACCAAACGGGCATGTAAAGGCGGTCTTCTCTTGATCTTCTAGTGCAACAGCGATCTGATTATACCCCGAGCAACCATCGAGGAAACAATAGTAATCATGCCCTGCTAACCTTTCCAACATCTGTTCAATGAAAGGTAGCGGAAAGTGATCCTTTCTTGTAGCTAAATTCAATCGTGTGTAATCGATGCAAACTCTCCACCCTGTTACCGTTCGTGTAGGGATCAACTCATTTCTTTCATTTTTAATCACTGTCGTTCCTCCCTTCTTCGGTACCACATGAACCGGACTCACCCAAGCACTATCAGATATGGGGTAGATCATCCCTGCATCTAATAATTTTACAACTTCTTTTCTGACTACATCTTTCATCGCTGGATTGAGCCGCCTTTGGGGTTGAACTACCGGTTTGTGATCATCTTCCATGAGAATTTTATGCATGCACACCGTAGGACTAATACCTTTTAAATCTTCAATAGACCATCCCATAGCACCTTTATGATTTTTCAACACTTCCACGAGCTTATTCTCTTGAAGACTTTCAAGGCGGGAACTTATGATCCCCGAGCACCTACTCTCGGTGTCTAAAAGGACATACTTCAGGTTTTCCGATAGTTGTTTCAATTCAGCCCCTTTCTTTGGTTCATCTTTCTTTTCCCCCACCAATGGTTGCCTAAGATCTTCCCATCAGTTTGGTCGAGAACTTTTAAAAGCTGGTGTTGCTTCCATCATGGCTACCACTTCCACCTCTTTTTCATCAACCGCATCCTCTTCATCAAAAATTGATAAACTCAACACTTTGTCCAAAGGTAATTGTTGTGTTTCCAAGGAATTTTCATTCGCACATATTTGATCAATCACCTCAATGTGTTGACTAGTGGCAACATCATCTTTGTATTTCATGGTGTTTCGCACATTAATTTTTAACTCTTCATCATAAACCTTCATAGTCATGGTGCCTTCTTCTATGTCTATCAAACATCTCCCGGTCTCTAAAAATGGTCTCCCCAAAATGATTGGGATCTCTTCATCTTCCGGAATTTCTAAAATAATAAAGTCTACCGGGAACACAAATTTGTCAATTTTGACAAGCACATCTTCTACTATCCCGTACGGTCTCTTCACAGAATGGTCAGCAAATTGGAGTGTCATTCTTGTATCTTGCACTTTACCTATCCCCAATCTCTTATAAATGGACAGCGGCATAAGACTCACACTTGCTCCCAAATCAATAAGGGCTTTCTTGAAAGATCTATCCCCAATGGTTCAAGGAATAGTCACAGAACCTCGATCCTTCTTTTTCACCGGAATCTTCATACCCTGCAAAATAGCACTACAAGTTTCGGTTAGAATAATCAGATCACGATCGATGGTCCTTTTCTTGGATATAATATCCTTCATGAACTTGGCATATGTAGGCATTTGCTCCAACGCCTCTAGGAATGGAATATTTAATTCAAGTTTCTTAAACATCTCCAAGAATTTTTCAAAATTCTTCTCATGCTGCCCCTTCTTTTTATTTCTAGTGGGAAAAGGAAGTTTAACGGTCGGTTTTGGCTCAATAATCTTCCCTTTCGTCCCCGGTTCTGATATAACCACATCCTCAGCTTCTACCTCATTTTCCTTTATTTCCACATCAACTTCAAGCAACGGCTCTTCTTCTTCAGCATTTTCCTCCACAACTTCTTTGGCTTTACCACTTCTAGTGCATATAGCACTTACATTAGTATGATCTTTAGGATTTGTAACCGTGGCACTAGGTAGAGCACCCGACTGTTGAGGATTTGCCATTTGTTGTGCAATTTGACTCATCTGAATTTCAAGATTCTTAATCGATGCACCCGTGTTTCAAAAATTGCTCCTTGTCTCTTCTTGAAATTGGGAACTTTGAGAGGCCATCTTTTCAATGGCGATCTCCCAATCTGCTTTTCTTGGTCCCTGTTGCTGAAATTGTTGTTGCGGTTGCTAATATGGTTGTTGGTATGGTTGTTGCGGTGGCCGATATTGTTGCTGTTGTGGTAGACTTTGATATGGCACAACTCCTTGTTTAGGAACATTCCCTTGTTGATCTTTCCAGGAGAAATTCGGATGATTTTTCCATCCTGGATTGTAAGTGTTGGAGTAGGGTTTATTCTGCTTAAAAAAATTTATTTCCTCCACCTGTTGAGCTGTTGCCACACAATGCATGGCAAAATGAGGTCCTCCACATATCTCACAATTTACCGCTTGAATCGGCTGAGCTGGTTGAACCACTGCTACAGTTTGCTTCTCGAGAGCCATTTGTTTCAGTCTTCATTCCACTTCATCCGCAATTTGGTCTTCCATCTTAACAACTTGGTTCGACAATTTCAGATCGACTAACCCTTCAGGCTGATTAACACTGCGGTTATATAACTCCAAGTGTTCATTTGCCGCGATAGCATCAATGATCTTCTTAATCTCCATGGCTGTTTTGAAATTTGTTGAGCCACCGGCAGTTGTGTCAATAAGTTGCTTCGTCTTCAGTTTAAGACCATTCACAAAATTCTGCATTTGTTCAGTCACATCCATGTTATGAGTGGGACATGCAACCAACAACCGCTTGAACCTCTTATATGCATCTCCGAGTGATTCTCCTTCCTTCTATTTAAAATTTACTATGTCATATCTTTTGCAGATATACACAGAAGCAGGGAAATACTCATTTAAAAATGTTGTCTCCATTTGTTGCCAAGTGGTGATACTTCCAACAGGTAAAGAGTAAAACCACTCTTCAGCATCATTTGACAAAGTGAACGAAAACATCACTAGTTTCTTTGCCTCTTCAGAATGCCCCTCTATTTTCAACGACGTAGTCATAGTAAGAAACCTTTGTAAGTGCTTGTTGGCATCTTCATTAATTCTTCCAGAGAAAGGTTTCTTCTCAAGTTGCTGTATTGTTGCCGGGTGCAACTGAAAGTGGGCAACATCGACCAGTTGATTGACTATTGTCATCCGGCCGGCTGGTGCATTTGCTCCACCATAATCACCTAACAGTCTTTCTACGGGAGCTGCCATAGTTTCAGCCTCCGAATTCGAGTGCTCAGAATGAACAGAAAAAGTATTCTCGTTATCAGATTCTGAAGCTATCAGATTTTCTTCTATCGCTTCCAGTCTCTCTTGTCTTGCTTTTCGAAGTCTAGCTCACAACGATCGTTCTGGCTCTGCATCAAAAAGAAATTTTGCTGAGGCCTTACCTCGCATACAAATATTAGTAGTGAGCAAATAAAATAACAGAAAAATAAAATTTTAGTTGCAGAGCAACAAAAATCCAATTGAATTATTATTGAACTTATATTTTGGCAGTCCCCGGCAACGGCGCCAAAAACTTGATCGGAAAATTAGCAAGTGTACTATTTTTCACCAATGTAGTTTTAAATAGAGGTTTATACCCAGTATCGAACTCGTGAACTGCATAGGAAATACAAGTTTTACAATTATTCAATTGAACCAAATATCATGGGGTTTGTTGGTTTCTTGAGAAATTATATAAATTATAACTAATTAAAGCAAAAGTAAAATAACGGTTCTTGACAATATGAGAAAGCATGCTAGGTTAGGTGTTTAAATTGCCTCACAATGAACTTGATTCCCCAATTTATGAAATATAGTTATAATGAGCTACTACCGAATCTCAAGAGTTGTTTTCCTTAATTCCTTAACTGAAAACCTTTGATGTTTATCTCTAATCCTAATTCCTTAGCCAATAAAGATAACATCAAGCAATAAACAACAATTTACCAAGAATTATACGGTTACTACGGTTAAATTCTCATTCCTATGCAATTTCACCATAGTATTATTGTGCAAAATGCGTTGAGTGGTTTGTTCGACCTAAACCTCAACCGAAAATTCGAAAACTATTTGTCCGATAGAAAAGGCATTATAAACTTTGCACAATGAAGATAAACTCATTAAAACTTGAATAACATAAATTGATAGAAATTTGGTTCATAACAATGGCAATTCAGGGACACCCCCTAGCATTGGGGGTTTTAGCTACTCATAGTAATATTTGAAGAACTGAAAATAAAGATGATAGACATTACAAAAATTAGGGAAGGCTTTGATCTTCTATTGCGATTGCCGTTGAAAATCTCCGTTCTCCGAAACCCTTGTTAGCTTCTCTTCTTCACCGTAAAATTCTTCAATATGATCCAAGATAATCCACCAAAACTCTCAAACTAGGTCTAAGTAGTGTTAGGTTACATTCCATTCATGTAAAAAGTCTAGAACGTCCTTAATGAGACTTGAAATAATGAAACAGTTAAAAAAAAACAAATTTTGGCCGCATCAGCTGACACGGCCGTGTCCCACGACACTGGCGCCCATGTCAGCCTCTGTTTTCTCATCAAAAAGCCTCTTTTTCCATGTATCAGCTGACACGGCCGTGTCCCACGACATTGGCGCCCGTGTCAGCCTCTGCCTTCTCCCAACAACACTCTTTTTCCCTTTTTCAGCTGACATGGCCATGTCCCACGACACTGGCGCCCGTGTCAGCTTCTTTCTTTGCATTTTTGGCTTTGTTTTCTTCTGTTCTCGTCTCATTTTTTCGGCGATTCTTCCTTGAAATAACCAATAACTACCAACAAAGTGATCAAAAGTAACTATTCTACTAAAAATTACCACTAGCAATTAAATTAACAAAACATGAAGGAACTACTCAAAACAAAGAACAAACAATTCACAATGTTACCGAAATGACCGATTTTTACCAAATAATTTGCGGAGTGTAAGTGAAATTGGTGACCGATCAGGGGGCACGAATGTCGAGCACCCCGTTGTAAGCAAGTACCACGACGGTAGAACGCCCTTCTCGCGAAGGGACAGTTCACGCCATGAGACTCGGACCCCAACACAACGAGGCCTGAGACTCACCCCCGCCAAGCACGTGTCCCCGGCTGTCGACCAGAGTTTCACACACTTGGAGACCACACACTGTAATCGAACAAATCTCCTATGAACAAATATACTAACAAGACTACGATAAAAATACTTCATTCATTAATTAAGTAGACTACAAAGTACGAACAAGACTACGATAAAAATACATCATTCGCCCCGGCGCATGATTTCCTCCTAGTGGAGATATTGGAACCAATCTTCGTCCCACTCCGTCTCATAACCATCAGCATTGGTCACGATCCTCAAACCCGAGGACTGAGCCCGAGCGTTCGAATCACGAACCCCCAGGGAACGTGAAGTAGACTCGGAGGAAACCACCTTCTTGCTTCCTTGACTCCACGGGAGTGAGACACCTTGGAAACTTTCTTTCCTTCAACGTCACCCATCTTTTTTTCTGCAGAAAGAGGAACTTGAAAAGAAAGAACCCAAAGGACCCCTTTTATAGAAAAAAAAGAAGCATAGGGAATAACGAAAGCATTAAATACGTGTAAAACCCTTGGGAACAGCGTGCACGCCGCCCCAAAAGTCCAACGCATGCGCATAAATTCCAAATAACGAGGTAAATAGAAGCATTAATTATATAATAAAATAAGCATAAAACAGAAAAGCGAGTAAAAAGCCCGCAAATGTGCCCGACTAACGGCCGTGAAGGCCGAGTCGGTAAAAATATCCTTACAAAACAGAAAGGGGGGCATCCCCCCAGAATACAGCAAAAATATGGCACTATAATACGGTGGGAGAACTGACTCTTAGAAATGTTGCGGATAGCAAGAATCGCCACCGACTTTTATTTTATCCAATTGGAAAGGCAAAAAGAACAGGAAAGACCTTTGAAAGATTTTGAGTTCGGGGGGTAGGTTATACGAAGGGAAGGTGTAAGCACCCTTTGTATCAATGGTTATCCATGGGCTCTTAATTTCTTAGCTCACTTGTTTGTTTGAATTGTTTGAAAGAGTATCGTGTGTGAATTGAAAAGATTTGAATAAGGACTTTAGCTTGTAAATAAGCGTAGCCTTTTTGAATTGATTTGAAAAAGGGGTGTGAAAAGTAATTTGAGTTTGAATAGTGAGTAAGCAGTTAAAAGCACCTACCCTAAGTTTAATGTCTATCTATTCTTTAAGATTTTCGTTTGAAAGGGCTATCCATACCATAAGAAGGGTAGGTAGTCTTTTCATTGGATTTGAAAAGGGTCATCGAGGATTATCGTTCGTCATAAGACTATCCCTACCATAAAGAGGGCAGGTAGTCTTTAGGGAAGGATATAATAGTCATTTTAGGCAACCAATAAGGATACCTTAGCAATCGAAAGGGACTATCATCAAGATCATTTATCATAGGCAACATCGAAGGGACGAGATCTTTTATGATGATTTTTATTCGTAGGCAGCAGGCTAAGGTATCCCTACACTCGAAGGGACTTGACTATTATAATCGAAAGGCAGCATAAGAGGAGTTACCCTAAAGGTGAGTGTGTGTAGCAATCACGTGATTCGTTTCAGATATTTTATCTTGTATTAGGCAAACTAAATTCATTAAACTGTTGTCACTCCCTAAATTACTAACCACGCAGTTAATATAAGCAAAATTAAAGGCAGAAATTAAAAGTTCTACGCTATTACAAGGCTTTGGGGAGGGGGAATTACAAACCAAAAACCAGGGGAAAGGTAGAAATAAAGTGCATAAATTAAAGGCAGGAATATAAACCCTAATTACTATTACAAGAAAATTTATTGCGACCTATACATAATTTCTAGAAATGAAATGGCGGAAAATAAACACACATGAGACGTTCATAGAGTATGGGATGAGAAGAGAATTCGCGCATAAAGAAATTCAATGTTTGAATACAAAAATGGTAAACCTAAACCTTAAAGGTTAACTTAGTGGCTAAAAAAAATCTAAGGGTAAACCTAAGGTTACAGTTAATGGGCAACACCTACCTTAAGGTGAAGGATAGAAAAACACTTAGAAAGGGGGGTTTGAATAAGTGTAGTTTTAAAACTCTTAAGATAAAAACAATTTGCACAATGATTTTTATCCTGGTTCGTTGTTAACTAAACTACTCCAGTCCACCCCCTTGGAGTGATTTACCTCACCTGAGGATTTAATCCACTAATCAACCTTGATTACAATGGTTTTCCACTTAGATACCCTCTAAGTCTTCTAGAGTATTCTGATCACACCTTGATCACTCTAGGAACACAATGCTTAGATACCCTCTAAGACTTCTAGAGAATCCGATCACAACATGATCTCCTCTAGTTATCTACAAATGAATGTAAAGAAATTCTTACAAGAGTTACAATGCTTCTTAATAAGCTATAATCACAAGTGTGATTTTTCTCTTAAGTTTAAGCTTAATCTCACTAAGATATTACAACAGTAATGAAATGAGGTTGAAGATGAAGTTTGAGAGCTTTTCACTTTGACAGCGTTTCTGTAAGTTTGCGTAGAGTGTTGTATTGAGCTTCTCATCAGAACTTCTATTTATAGGCGTTTTGAGAAGATGACCGTTGGGAGCATTTAATGCGTTGCATGATCCGTATAGCATTGCATTTAATGTTTCACTCTTTTGTCAACTACCTCGAGCCTTACTTTTCCTGCTTTAACTGACTTTGCCTTTAATAGCTTCTAACGTTCCTTTTGTCAGTCATCGTAGCCTGCCATCTTGTACTTACTTCTGATCTGATATTTGTAGAAACAACGTTTGAATTAATCAGAGTCAAACAGCTTGGTGCAGAGCATCTTCTTGTCTTCGGATCTTGAAGTGCTTCTGGCGTGATACCATGAGAACTTCAGTGCTTCTGCTTCTGATCTCAAGTTCTTATGCTTCAATAGACCATGTTCTGATTCTTCTTGACCATCTTATGATGTCTTGCCAGAGCATGTTCTGATGTTGCATGTTGAACCTTCTGAGTTAGTGCTTCTTGCGCTGATTTTGTGCATACTCTTTATATATTTCCTGAAATGGAAATTGCATAGGATTAGAGTACCACATTGTCTCAAGCAAAATTCATATACATTGTTATCATCAAAACTAAGAATATTGATCAGAACAATTCTTGTTCTAATAATCTCCCCCTTTTTGATGATGACAAAAACATATATAAATGATATGAATTTGCAATCAGAATATCAGACGGCTAAAGACAATTACACAGTTATAGCATAAGCATATAAACATAGTGTGTGAATATGTCTCCCCCTGAGATTAACAATCTCCCCCTGAGATGAATAATCTCCCCCTGAAATAAATACTGGAAGAAATTTATAAATAAAGGACTTCCCTGAGTATTTTCCATTTCAGTTGAGACGTTCACAAATGCCTAGAACTTCAGAACATTCAGAGCTTCTGCTTCTTGCTTCCATAGGACAGCTTCAGAGCTTTGAATTTCTTCTTGAATCATTGCATGCTTGATTGTATCAGAACATTCTTGAATGTACCAGAGCATCATCAGAGCATCTTTACATCCTGAAATGTTTCAGAACAAACTAGACAACAAAAGTCAGTGCATGAATGAATCAGAACATAAGATATGTATCAGAGCATATAGTATGTATCAGAACACATAAAATGCATCAGAACATATAAGGGATAAGAATGTGTTAGAGCATATTCTGCCACGAGAATATCAGAACATTCTTCCTTCTTGCTTCTGATCTTGAAGCTTCACAGCACTAAGCTTGCTTCAAATTCCATGAGCATGTTTCTATATAGAATTGCTTTTCCCCGTGTCTTTGCTTCTCATGTTGAGCTTTTTAGAATGTCTTCAATCCTAAAAAAATCTCAAAGACATAGAACTTGCAAATTCTGTTAGAAATGTGGAGACTTACTCCCATCAACTGATATAATTAATCAAATCATTTATCATATTTTCTCCCCCTTTTGTCATAACATCAAAAAGCATAAAAGATCCAGATGAAAAACAAACAAAATGAGAGAAGAGAAGATTTCATTGATTCATCAGAAGATATAAGAAGATACAAAAACCAATGCAAGAAACAGATGCAAGAAAAACAAGAGACAACTAAGACACAAAAGACTACGACTAGCCTAGCCTATAGACTATCTTGGCCAGCAGGTCATGAATCTCAGAAGTGCTTTCAGTTTGCTTCTTCATGAAAGACCTAAACTCATCATGAGTGTCTTCATGCCTATCCAAGCGAGAAGCTAGGTCAGCTTGATTCTTTTGAAGAACCTCCAAATTCTTCTCCAGACGAGAGGGTTCACCAGAAGTGGCCTCACTACCAGCATTCAGAGGAATGGCATGTCCAACAGAAGCATCCAAAGTAAGAACATCATCTTGATTTTCCTCAACGGGAACTTTCTCAGCAGGATGATTCTCATCAGCTTGTTTCTCAGCATCAGCTTCTACCATAGAAGCATCTTTAGAATAGTCTGGGGTGGGAAGATGAGAATCTCCATTTTCAAGATCCTGAAGAATCTCAGCCAGATTCTTTGGAGGAGTGGGAGCAGCAACTTCTGAAGGGTAGACAACTTCAGGAATGACCATGTTAGGTGCCATTTTAGAAGGATTCTCCCTTAGCCAGTTGAACAACCACTGGAAATCTCCAGTCATAACGGGATACTGAGGCTTCCATACAACAATCTCCCAAGAATGTGCTTCTTGTTCAGCTTCAGGAACTTCTACCAGTTCATCAACAAAGGCTTTCTCTTCAAAGCAATACCTGCCTCCAAGAGGACTATGCCAGAAGTCTTCATAGGATCTTAGGAATCCAAGATGACCAGGAGCTTCTGCTTCACACATCTTTTGAAGCTTCCAGAACTCATAGTTCATCTTCCTTCTGAAGATCCTCCAGAGATTTCTTAGTTCAACATCATCCATCCTAGCATGATGTGATGCCTTCAGCGTCTCTAAACCTGCCTGCATTCTCAGATTTAATAGTTCAAAACGTACACCAACAGAAAATTCCCGGCGGGATTTGAGTATGGTGATAGCAGATTCTGGGTTCAGAAAGAAGTAGGGTTGAGGTTCTCTATCAAGATAGAGATGAGATGCTACTTCTTCTTCTGACTCAGAATCTAACACCACAAGCTCAGGTTCAGGATGGGGCTTAGGTGTGTAGTTGCATTCACGGAACAGTTGTTCTAAAGAATCAGAACTTTTAGATTCTGATTCAGGTGAATCAATGGGATTATTTTGAGAGGGGGTCATGATGGGTTCATAGTTAGCATGAGGAGGAGGTTGAGAAGTGGAGATATTTGAGTGAGGAGGAAAAAGGGTTTGAAGGGGTTGGATATCAAGAACAAGAGTTTCAAGGGGATGGTCAGAAGCAGTGTTGGTTATGGGTGAAGAAGGAGGGGTAAGAACATTGGTAAAGGGAGAAGAATGAGGGGTGAGAACATTGGTGTGTTGGGGTGATTCTGCTGGGGCTGTTTCTGGTTGATTTTATGGTTGAGGGGTAACCGGAACTTCTGTTGGTATAGGTTCTGAAATTAAAACAGAGACAGAGACAGGTTCAGAGATATGTATACCTTTGGATATCTTCTGAGACCCTTCAGAATCATCTACAAGCCTTTTTCTTTTCTTCTTCTAATAGATAGATTTTACCTTGCCCAGAGCAATTTCTCTCTTCCTGGCAGTTTCCTTCAGTTTCTCTTCCTTATTCAGCTCTTCTTGAAACACTTCTTTTACTTGCTGATTCGCAGCTTCAAGAAATTCTTCTTCTTCAACAATAACTTCCTTTTTATTTTTATTTTTCTTCCTCTTCTTGTTTTCAACTTCCTTCTCATCCTCTGCTTTCTTAGACTTTCTCTTCTTCTTCTTTCTCTCAGCAGCTTCTTGTTCTATATTTTCAACTAAAACATCTTGATTTTCTTCAGCAACAACATCTTCCAAAACAACATTCTCATCATCTTCTGCATCAGCTTCTTCTCGAATTTCCTTCTCCTTGATGACAGAAGGACGATCAAACTTGCGCTTTGTCCTTCTTTCTTTGTTGACAACAACTTCTTGAGCAGCTTCTGAAACATCTTCTGAGACTGCAGGCCTGGAAGTAGAGGCTTTCTTACGACTGACTCCATCAGGAGCATCATTGGCACCATCTTCCTTGAGAGTGTTAAGATATTGAACCTTAACTTCTGGCAGCTCACTTCTGAAAAACGTTTCGAACTCAGCAAGAACAGGACTTCTTCTGCTTCTTGCCCCAGGGAGAGGTTGAGGAACGTTTCTAACAGCTTGAATAAGATTCATCTTTCTCAAGGTGTTGGCGTTTAAGAAACTTCCTGTAGCAATAACAGGATCCTTGACAATTCCTTGGGCTTCCAAGTCTTCAATAGTCTTGGTATGAACCAGAAGATTGCTAATGATTCTTCCAAAAGGAATAATATTTCTTTTCTTCGTTCTGAACGCATTTCTGGAGTCCTTTACAGCATGCCACATATGATTGAAAATGATGTAAATGATATCAACCTTCTTCTGAGTACCAATGTAGTACAGAATGTATTGTTGCTCTTTGTTGACAAAGTTTGGAGAATGGGTTGCTTTTCTGTGATAGAAACACCCTAGAAGAATCTTGGTCCAGACTTTGAAAATGACCTTCATATATTTGACATCTTTTGTTTTCTTCACATCTGTGTATAGTTCAGTCAGAACAGCATCCCAATCCGTTCTTTGATCAGATTCAAAGACACCAACAGGGTTTCTCAAATCGAACATCATTCTCAGAATGTTCTCAGTGATAACAACCATTCTTCCATGAACAATATATAATTACTTTAGGAGAAACAACAGCATGAACCCAAAATTCTTTTACCAGTTCTGGATAAACTGGTCCACAAAACTCAGAAAATAATGAAGTCCATCCTTGAAAGAGCGTGTTATTCTTGAGACGGAACTCATGTTCTTCCAGACTGTCGAAATCAACAATTAACTCAGAAATCACTTCTAACTCATTCCTCGGAATCGAGCAAGTGATTACCGAAAAAATCTGTTGTTCTTCTCCTTGTTGACGTTGCTGAGAAGAGGAACCAACGACTTGCGATGAAGAAGCAGCCATTTGAGCACAACTGAGATTACTGGGTTTCTTCTTGGGTTTGTGTTTAGGGTTAGAGAAAAGGGCGAACAAGTTGCAGAGATGCATGCAAGAAGAGAGAGAATGAGAGCGAAAAAAATAAACGTTATGATTTGAAATGAATATATAGAGGCGGATTTGAAAAAGAATGCAATGAAATTATGCGAATGAACAGTTACAGAATCAATTGAAATCAAATGCATTAAATGATGAGTGACATTAGGTGAGAGAACGTGATATTTGAAATGATTCGCACAGTTACCTAGGGCGGCGTCCCATCAGTTTCACGCACGCTTTTACCTATCGTGTGAACACGTGTTCACCATCAGAAAGCACTTGGTGACAGCTGTTTTACATTGATTTTGCTTCTGATGAAAGGTATAACTTCTCATCTTCTGATTCTGATCAAATATTTTGATAGCCATTCTTTAGAAAAGATCTAGTTCTGATAAGATCATCCTTCTTTCCCAGAATGACATCTTCTAAGTGAGCAGATATGAGTCTAGAAGATCTTCTGACTGTTGGCTCTTCAAAAATTTTGAGATTCTCTAAAGATGCAGCAACTTGATCTTCTGATCCTTTGCTTCTGAGATCTTCAGCTTCTGAAACTTTGTTTCTTGGTTCTTCAGCTTCTGATATATCAATATCTAAATCTGCAAAATTCTCAAACTGCTTTGGCTTTTCAAGACCAAGCTTATCATCAAATCTGATATTGATTGATTCTTCAACAACCAATGTTTCAATATTGTATACTCTGTAGCCTTTAGAGCGTTCAGAATATCCAAGAAGGAAACACTTATGTGCCTTAGAATCAAACTTACCAAGATGATCTTTAGTATTCAGAATGAAACAAACACATCCAAAAGGATGAAAATATGAAATGTTGGGCTTTATGTTCTTCCACAATTCATAAGGAGTCTTATTAAGAATAGGTCTTATAGAGATTCTATTCTAAATATAGCATGCAGTGTTTATTGCTTCTGCCCAGAAGTGCTTAGCCATATTGGTTTCATTGATCATGGTTCTGGCCATTTCTTGTAGAGTCCTATTCTTTCGCTCTACAACTCCATTTTGCTGTGGAGTTCTAGGGCAAGAGAAATCATGGGCAATACCATTTTCTTTGAAGAACTCCTCAAAGAATCTGTTCTCAAATTTGCCACCATGATCACTTCTGACCTTTATGATTTTGCACTCCTTCTCAGATTGAATCTGAGTGCAGAATTCAAAGAACACTGAATGAGACTCATCCTTGTGTTTTAAGAACTTTACCCATGTCCAGCGACTATAATCATCTACGATGACTAATCCATATTTCTTCCCTCTGACAGATGCCGTTTTGACTGGCCAAACAGATCAATATGCAGAAGTTCTAGCGGCCTAGAGGAAGAGACAACATTCTTAGATTTGAATGCAGGTTTGGAGAACTTGCCTTTCTGACATGCTTAGCAAAGAGCATCCGATTTATATTTCAGATTTGGGAGCCCTCTGACCAGATTTAGTTTGTTAATCTGAGAAATCTTTCTCAAACTAGCATGGCCTAATCTTCTGTGCCAGACCCATTGCTCTTCGCTAACAGACATAAGACAAGTCACCTTCTTCTTCTTAAGATCGGAAAGATCAATCTTATAAATGTTGTTCTTTCTCTTGCCTGTAAATAGGATTGAGCCATCCTTCTGACTTACAGCCTTGCAAGACTTTTGATTGAAGATTATGTCATAACCATTGTCACTTAATTGACTTATGGACAACAAGTTATGAGCTAATCCATCTACCAGAAAACATTAGTTATAGAAGGAGAGTTACCAGTACTTATGGTTCCTGAGCCAATAATATTTCCCTTCTGATCTCCTTCAAACTTAACATCCCCGTCCTCATCAACCACAGGCCTCCCCGATCGGTCCAGCTTCGTGCTCGGAGGAAGACCCCACACGAATTCCTGAAGAATGGCAAAATCACTCCGCCCATCCGCATCCAAACTACCGATCCTGGTAATATATTGGTCGGTGCCGTAAGCAAAATGGCCCTACGACTAGAAGAACCTAAACCTTGGCTTCCTTGCAGTCACAGGCTCCCCTATGTCGTTAAGAATCGGACGGCCATGCACGTCCAAGGTCAGTTCCCAAGAAATGACTGAGTCTCGAGCTTCCCTCGACTGAGGACGAATGAGGAAGAAACACATTTTGTAATTTTTCAAAGAATCAGAGTACGACTTGAAAATCTTTATCGATTGCTTTAAGGAAACCCAGCCAAACCGACCATTGGCAACTTTCCGTTGCACACAAAAACAATAGAAAAGCAACGAAGTGGTCGCTGCGATCTTCAAGAAGGAACAGGTCAGTTCGAACGCCCGGAGGAAGGCGATCGCGTTCGGATGAAGCTAGCTGGGCGCTAGTTCCAGATGATTGAACACAGAAATCTGAAAATCGGTGAAAGGCACCTGAAAACCCATCTCTCAGAAGACCACCTCGTACATAGGTATCTGGTCGGGAGCGTAGACGTCGCACACCCGGTCCTCCTCCCCGGGAACAACGACTGTCCAACCATTCTTGTTCTCGTCTCCCTCGGGGTCCACATACCCCCCGATAGCCAAGTACATATCTGAGAGTTCCCCGACAAAGTGACTCTCAGACTCAAGCACCTCATCGAGCACCCAGGAATCCGGAGGCACCCCATGTTGAGCCGGTGGCGTCGCTGTTAGGAGTGAATTATTAGTATTTTCATGTGTTAAAATAACTACCGTTTGATCTGAAGTCAAGCTTACTGTATGATTTTTAGTAATTTTATGGTTAGAATTGAACTCTAGAAGTTTGATGCTAATTGTAGAGCAAATTGAATCACTTTGGGTGTTATTTGTGCAGGTATTAAGGCTGGAAGGCAAGGACGAGGAAACACGAAGGCGTAAGGACACTGGAGACGCAAAATCACAAAGAAGTGGGATAAAGCAGAGGCCAAGCCGCAACAAAATTGGGCGAGACGCGCCAAACTTTCAGGTCCCAGGTCGCGCCTCGCTAACCCGTGCCGCGCCGTGAGAGCTTCGTAAAAAGAAACTTTGTTATAAAAAGAATCCCTAATCCTCATAAAGGAGAAATTTTTGGTGAGCGAAATTCAGAGAGCATTCATATTCTAGAGCTAAAAACAACATTCGACGGAGAATTCAACATCAATCGAAGACATTCCCTTGATCAAGATGAATCCATCTATTAAGTTTTGTGTGTTCTTCATGTCTATGGAGAGCTAAACCCCATTGTCTTGAGTTTAAGGTAGTAGTTAACTTATGAAGATGCAATAAATTTGATTAATTCCCGTGAACAATTGTTTAAGTTTTATTATCAATAAAGAACCTTGCTTTTATTTTATATCATTGTTGAACTATCAATCGAGAGATAGGGTTCATACTTTTGCCCTATGTTTTTATATTGATTTGTTCTTGATTCGTAAAGATGGGATTATGAATAAGTTTTCGTAAATCATTGTGTTTAATTCCCTTTATCCTTATTGTTATTCTGAGAGATCGAATATCATACCGGTAGAGGTGGTTCTAAATTGATCTTAGACATGAGGTCAGTTTTGAGGATGAACGAAGATAGTAACTTATATAATGGTTCACTTGTGGATTAATTAATCAATTGCATACGAATAGGTTGATGAATTTTGGAACTCAACATATTCATCACCATTATTATTCATTCTTTAAGCTTTCAGTCAATTAATTATTACTTTCTTATACGCACTTTTAGACTAAATAATCAAAATCAATGCTTTTTACCACTCATTATAATTCGACTATAGAACGGCAGTAATATTGACTCAGTCTCTGTGGATACGATATATTAGAAAATATTTACCCAAAATACTTTCAACAAATTGGCGCCGTTGCCGGGGACTGTGTCAATATTGCACGCATTGCAATAGCTTTTATTTTGAATTTACTTTCATTAATCTGGTTGTTTCACATGTTTGTTAGTTTTTGCAGAATTAGTGTATGCGCAGCAAGGTTTCCAGCGATCAACTTCTTTTTGATCCCGAGATCGAATGGACCGATAGGAGATTGAATAGCAAAACACGAAGAAGAGCAAACATAGCAAGGGCAAGAGACAACGCAACTGCGACTTCGGCACAATCATTAGAAACCATTAACGAGTCGTCTGACGAACTTTACTTTCACGAACTATTTGAAAAAGAGCAAGAAGCCATCATACAACACACTGTTGTAAACATGGCCGCCACAACTCCATGCGCAAATAGTCCTCGCCTTAATCCATAATTCGCGAGGACTGCCGCCAACGGCCAGACATCTGAATTGAAGACCGGTATTCTACAGCTCATTTGTGCAAGTCCTTTCGCCGGATTGGACCATGAAGACCCATACACGCATCTTACTCGATTCTATGAGTTAGCAGGTACTACTGGTGTAGCCCAAGCAAATGAAGAGACATTGTTCAAAAGGTTGTTCCCACATTCCTTGCTATCAAAGGCTAAAGATTGGTATCTAGATCAACCCGAAGTAGTAATGACTGATTGGAATACTTTGGAAGAAAAATTCTTGGAACGGTTTTACTCTCAAAACCGATTCTTTGATGCAAAAATAGCAATTGCAGTATTCTCTCAAGGTAGTAATGAATCACTGAATGAAGCTTGGGAAAGATATAAAGCTATGCTGAGGAAATGCAAGGGACACGGTTTTGCAGAAGTTTATCAAATTCACATGTTCCGCAACGGTCTCACACCCACAAACAAGACACTTTTGGATGCTACAGCTGGTGGCTCACTCCTGTCCAAAACACCTGTTGAAGCGACTCAAATAATTGAGCGAATGGCTCTAAATGACCGTCAGGGAAATCATGATCGAAATGTCAGAGATAAGAAACCTGGATTGCTAGAGCTAACTAATAGTGATGCTCCCTTAGCTCAAAACAAATTACTAACTTCACAAGTGGAGCTTTTGACACAACAAATGTCCAAACTACCACAACAAATTAAAGAGTTGAATGGAGTCTCAAATTCCTACCAAGTTGCTAAGTGTGAACTATGCAAGGGAGATCATCAAACAGGATTTTACCCACCAGTCTTGGAAGAAGAAGTGAACTATATGAACAACAACCAAGGACAAAGGCAGAATCAATATTCGAATCATCCGTTGTATCAACAAGGTTATCCACCAAGGAATAACAATCAAGGTTATCAATAAAGACCTAACAATCAAGGATATCGACAGCAAACATTTCAACCTTACACTCAACCGCCCCCACAACAACAAGGAGGATCGTCTAAGTTGGAATAAACTATGACGCAATTCATGCAGATGTCAATGACAAACCAGAAAAACCAGGATGCAGCAATTAGAAATTCGGAGACTCAAGTGGGGCAACTTGCTAAACAAATTGCGGCTAATTAGTCGAATGCAACATTCCCCGCCAACACTCAAGAGAATCCGAAAGAGCATTGCAAAGCAGTGGTAACTAGAACTGGTCAGAAAGGCGTTAATGAGGAAGTTGAAAACAATGATGTTGAGAAGGAAGATGATAATCGTGCTGTGGAAGATGAGGAGAATGAAATTGTTATAAGCGAGATGATTAAAGAGGAGAAAAAAATCATTATCGCGGCGCGCTAACAAACCGGCGAGGCGCGCTGACGACGAGATGAAAAAAATGTGATACCAAGTCAACACCTCCCGTATCCACATGCACCATCAAAGAAAGATAATGCTAGGAAGTATGCAAGGTTTATGGAAATCTTCAAGCAATTACAAATCAATATTCCATTCTCCGAAGCCATTGCCCAAATGCCAAAGTACGCAAAATTCATGAAGGATATCTTGACAAAGAAGAAGAGACCAGAAGAAGAAGTTGTTGTTCTTGATGCACAGTGTAGCGCTATAGTGTCACGTCTCCCTCAAAAAGCAAGAGACCCCAGACGAGTTACACTACCAGTCACAATTGGTAACTAGCACATTGGGAATGGATTGATAGATCTAGGATCAAGCATCAATCTAATTCCTCTATCAATAGTGAAGCGGTTGGGAAATATTGAGATGAAGTCAACAAGAATGACCTTACAACTAGCAGATAAATCCACCACTCTTCCTTACGGGGTCGCACAAGACATGTTAGTAAAGGTAGACAAATTTTTGTTTCCGGTAGACTTTGTTGTGATTGATATGGAAGAAGATAAAGAATCACCGATTATTCTTGGAAGTCCATTCATGAAAATAGCCCGGATGATGATAGATATGGACGACGGTATCATGAAACTAAGAGTCCAAGATGAAGAGGTATTCTTTAATCTGTTCGACGCCATGAAACAACCTAAGGATAAAAGCGGTTGTTTCCGCCTAGATGTCACCGAAGAGGTAGCCATAGGAGTAGCCAGTGAGATCCATCTTTCTAGCCCTTTAGAAAGATCCCTTGTTGATTTGTTTAATATGCTGACTCAAGAGGAAGAAAAAAGGGAGCTAGAAAAGGGAGGAAACATAAATGTTAATAATGAGAAAGTGGAGACATTAGACCCACCAAAAGAAGTGAAGGAGACAAATATGGAACTAAAGCTACTCCCAACTCATCTGAAATATGTCTTTTTAGATAAAGAGGGAAAGAAACCAGTAGTTATTAGTTCAAAGCTGACTACACAAGAAGAAGAAAGACTACTTCAAATTCTACAAAAGAATAAAGCTACAATTGGATGGATCTTGGCTGATTTAAAAGGTATAAGTCTGGCATATTGTATGCACAAAATCATGTTGGAAGAAGAATTCAAATCGGTAGCTCAACCGCAAAGAAGATTAAATCCAACCATGAAGGAAGTAGTAAGAAAAGAGGTAGTCAAACTCCTGGAAGCAGGGATGATTTACCCAATTTCAGATAGCGCATGGGTGAGTCCAGTACAAGTAGTGCCAAAGAAAGGAGGAATGACGGTCATTAGTAATGAGAAGAATAAACTAATACCAACAAGAACAGTCACTGGGTGGAGAATGTGCATCGATTATCGTAGACTCAATAAAGCCAGGAGAAAAGATCACTTCCCTTTACCATTCATGGATCAGATGCTTGAGAGATTATCCGGACAAAACTATTACTGCTTCTTAGATGGATATTCTGGATACAACCAGATTGTGGTCAACCCAGAAGACCATGAGAAAACAGCTTTCACATGTCCGTTGGGAATTTTTGCATATAGGAGAATGCCATTTGGATTATGTAATGCTCCAGCCACCTTTCAACGGTGTATGCAAGCGATCTTCTCTGACCTCATTGAAAAGAGTATTGAGGTATTCATGGATGATTTTTCGGTATTCCTAAAATCATTTGACATTTGTCTGGCTAATCTGGATGAGGCACTGGGAAGATGTATTGAGACCAACATAATTCTAAATTGGGAGAAATGCCATTTCATGGTAACTGAAGGTATTGTACTAGGGCATAAGGTATCTTCAAGAGGGCTTGAAGTGGACAAGGCCAAGGTGGAGGTAATCTCAAAACTTCCACCTCTAGTAAACATTAAAGGGGTAAGAAGCTTTTTGGGTCATGCGGGATTTTATCGAAGATTCCTAAAGGATTTCTCGAAGATTGCCAAACCATTGAGTAACTTACTCAACAAAGGTACGTGTTTTACTTTCGATGAGTCATGTGTCCAAGCTTTTAATGAATTAAAAGAAAGGCTAGTTACCGCACCAGTGATCATAGCACCTGATTGGAAAAAACATTTTGAACTTATGTGTGATGCTAGCGATTATGCCATAGGCGTGGTACTAGGCCAAAGAAAGGAAAAAATATTTTATGTCATACACTATGCAAGAAAAGTTTTAAATGACGCTCAAGTCAATTATGCCACTACAGAAAAAGAGTTTCTACCTATAGTCTATGCCCTTGAAAAATTCAGATCCTATCTCATTGGTACAAAGGTGGTGATTTACACAGACCATGCGGCTATTAAATATCTGCTTACTAAACCAGATTCGAAATAAAGACTCATTCGATGGGTTCTTCTCTTGCAAGAATTTGACTTATAAATCCGGGATAAAAAAGGTTCAGAAAATGTGGTAGCAGATCATTTATCCCGCCTGGTCAATGTAAATGTCACCCACCAAGAAGCTGAAATAAATGATGAATTCCCGGATGGATAACTTTTCCAAATCCAAGTGAGACCTTGGTTCGCCGATATTGTAAATCATAAAGCAACCAGTATGATACCAGAGGACTTCGATTGGCACCAAAAGAAAAAGTTGTTATCCGATGCTAAATACTATGTGTGGGACGACCCGTATTTGTTCAAGATAGGTAAGTATGGCATACTAAGAAGGTGTGTTACTGAAGAGGAAGCCTAACAAATTCTCCGGCATTGTCATAATTCTCCTAGTGGTGGGCATTTTAATGGATGGAGAACAGCAACAAAAGTTCTCCAATCCGGTTTTTTCTGGCCAACTATTTTCAAAGGCGCCCACCACCATGCGATAAATTGCAATAATTGCCAAAGAGTGGGAGGGATAAGTAAACGAGATGAGATTCCACTTCAAACCATGATCGAAGTTGAAGTTTTTGATTGTTGGGGCATCGATTTCATGGGACCTTTTCTTCCCTCATTTACTAATGAATATATTTTAGTTGCTGTGGATTATGTTTCCAACTGGGTTAAAGCTATCGCTACTCCTAAGGCGGATGCCAAAACCGTATTGAAATTTTTAAACCGTAACATCTTTACCCGGTTTGGCATGCCTCAAGTAATTATCAGCGATGGTGGGTCCCATTTTGTTAATGAACAGGTTGCTAAAGTGCTTGAGAAGTGTGGCATCAGTCACAAGATTGCTTCACCGTATCACCCTCAGACCAACGCGCAGGTGGAGATTTCTAACAGAGCAATAAAGAATATCTTAGAGAAGACGTTCTCAGTATCCAGAAAAGATTGGTCTGCAAAGATTGATGATGCTCTTTGGGCATATCGGACCGCATACAAAGCACCCGTTGGTGCATCTCCTTTTCAGATGGTCTATGGTAAGGCATGTCACTTACCTGTTGAGATGGAGCACAAAGCTTTGTGGGCTCTGCGCTTCTTTAATAGAGATGACGGCTTAGCCTTTAAGAAAAGGAAAGAGCAACTCCATGAGCTCGAAGAGTTTAGGTACCTAGCATATGAGTCCAACAAAATGTATAAGGAAAATATGAAAAGGTACCATGACAAGAAACTCAAAAAGAAAGCGTTTAAGGTGGGAGACCTTGTGCTTCTGTTAAATTCCAGGCTAAGATTATTTCCAGGTAAACTAAAGTCTAAGTGGTCAGGACCGTTCATGATCAGAGAAGTCAAGCCATATGGTGCTATTGTCATTGAGGATGGCAAAACCAAAGAGAGTTGGACTGTCAATGGAGAAAGATTGAAGGTTTACCTTGGGGGAGAATTTGACAGGGAAGTGTGTACTTTCGCACTTCTGAGCACGTAAGAAAGCCATCTGTCGAGCTTAAACGATGTTAAACAAAGCGCTTGTTGGGAGGCAACCCAACGCAATAAGTTTTCATTTTTTGCTTGTTTTTTTTTATTATTTCGTTTAAGTCTTATATATCATCAGACCAGTGTGATTGAGCAGGTACAGCAGGGTAAATAAAACACTAAGGGCGCAACAAATTCTTTCGCATTACCGCGCCCCAGGACTCCGCACCGCGCCGTGAATCGTTTGCAAAAACTTTCGCGTGTCGCGGAGGAACATAGCGAACCACAGACATATGAGAACAAACCCTTAATGAAAACCTATCATCATTCATTTTTCTCATTGCGGTTAGCCGGAGCCCGACCCTTTTCCTTTGGAGGGGATGCAGGTGCTCACCCAAATGAGACCTAGGAGAAACCAGAGGGGGATAGTGAGCTGTTATGTTTATGATAACTGTCGTGATGATATTTTTTATGTTCAAGCTTTAATTTTTGTTTCAGTAATTTCAGTCTTACAATTTATATCAGTTTTTCTTTTATTTTTCTATTTATCCCTAGTTTAGAATGAGTAGTTTCTACAGCATAATGAAAAGTTCGAGTGAAACAATGAGAATGCCAACAATGGAGCAACATGCATGAAAGTGGTAGTGAGTGGAAATTTTTGAAAAGTTAATTTTGCCCTTTCTTTTTCAATAAAAGTGACAAGGCAGGTATGAATTTTCGAACTCGAACTCGAACTCTTAGTGTATGCATGAAACTTAGGTTGTTAGTAAATACTAATAGAAGTTCTTTATGGTACACAATTTTGTTGGATCGGCTTAGCCTTAACCATTGTGAGGAAAGCTTTCCATTGTTTACTATATGCAGGAGACCATCGATTACTTTGACATGTTTGTATTTTGCTAAACCGATTGTCGCATCATTTTGTGAAAATCTGTGAAAATGACTTAGGCAATTGTTTGAAAATGAGAGTTTCTTTGAGCCTATTCCATCTTAAAGCTTATTTTTTTTTCTGTGAGAGTGTGACCCTTTGCTAGCCATTCTTTGAGACTGAGGTCAAGATAAATATCATATTATGCACCAAGAAAAACATCTGGTGAGTTCTTGATCTTAATAAAATGTTTTGTTCTAGACCATCAACCATAAAATTTGGTGATGTGTTTTCTCTGTTACCTTTATAGAAAGTAGGAGAGCATTCATTGAATCTGAATACAGGTTGATCTCTAAGTTGGGGAGATCCATAATCAAAAGAAGAGTAAGTACAGGTGGTGTGTTGCAAAGAACAAAAGAAATTTGTAGCTTGAGAATAAAGAAAAACAAAAGAAAGACAATGTTGGAACCTAGAAAGTTGAAAAAAAAAGGGAAAATGTTTGAAGAAAAGAAAAGAAAATATCGAGCTATGAAGGAAAAGATGAACGGGTAAGAGAGTTAATGGCCTAGAGAAAAAGGAATGAGTTGTGATTAGGATGCTTCCCTAGAATAGGAACAACCTTTGAATATCTTCTTTTCTTTGAATCTAAACCACATTACAACCCTATTGTTATACCCCAAAATTTTCCCGCATATTTTTTCAAGAAAACTTCAATCTAAAAATTAAGAGTTTCATATAATCTTGGATTTTTATATCCTGATTTATGAATACTTGGTTTTTAGAATTTTTCTTATACGATATTTTGGCTCGCTGTTGAATTTATTCTTACGCAAACGCCAATTACTGTTTATTACTTCACATACGCTATTTATTTGATTTATTTACAAATAAATAGTACTGACGCAATTGGTACAGAGTTAAATCTTTTGCAGGCGCATAGTCCGGGGATTCAGACTGTACTGGTAACAAGTAAATTATTATTATCTTTTGTTTCCCACTAATTTTTGTACTATATTCCATTATTTTCAAAATCTTTTCCTTTCTTTTCAAATCTCTTCTTTCAAAATCAAATCCTAACTTTATTCTATACATCTTTCTTTTTTCCAACACTATCATATACTTTCTTTCAAATCTCACTTCCACTCAAATTTACCTTTTGTACGGAATCACTTCATTCCCCAACGTCTCTATCCTTCTTTTCATTCTATAAATACCTCTCATTTTTTTCATAAAATCTCACATCAAATTCTAACTCATCTCTCAAATTTCTACTTCATATTCATTCTCTCTTCTTTCCCCGGCAAAAATGGCGAAGCGGATAGAGACGTGTTTCCTTATGATCATCACCGTTGTGGTGGTAATCATGTCTTTCTTCTGTCTGCATAGCCCTGAAAAATGTGGACCTGGGATGTTGACACTCCCAATCATCTACATGTTACTGTTTGTAGCATGGGTTATTAATCGTCATTCTTAAAGTTTGTCGTATCTCTTATTTCTTAATGTACCGTTTACTCGTTGTACTGTTCATTGTAGTATGTAATATTTATACTGTCAGTATTAAATGTTGTACTATTTGTCGTACTATTGCTTAATTATCCAGATAATATTTTGTGTGTTTTCTGCCAGTTAAATATTTATTTTTCTGTGCATTAAATGATTTTCAGGGTCATTATTGGTAATTTTGCTTGCATACAGTATTTATTATTTATTTACTATGTCTGTGTTTTACTAACCACTCATGTAAATAAATTTTCATCATTAACACAAAACAAAAACAAAACAAAACAAAAACAACAAAAATATTAACTTTGACTGTTGAATTTTCACTTTAACTGCTACATGCCTGAACAGTCAGTTGACAGTCAAACCGCTGACAGTGCAATTCTCCGTGTTTTATACCATCAATCAAATAAAACTTTTGCATTTCAAAATTCCAAGGTTTTTGTCCTAGAAGTCTTCTAAATATCACATGATTAGCAGAGACTCAGCACTGCACAAAAATCAGGTACGCTTAACTGTCTCCTACACAAATGGTCCCTAACTAGGGTTTCTTGTTTTTTTCAGGAGAACAAGTTTTTGAGACCTCAAATGGATTTCATGGACCTCCATATATCTCAAAGTACCATCATACAAATTTTCAAACTTCAATTCGCTCAGACGCACAGTCAGCAGCTCAAACATTCAACAGACGACCCGTTTGACCAAAAAGTCAACAGACAGTCAAAAATGAAATTTTTGGTCAAAGTCCATATTTTGTCAAAGGATTCATCATTTGATTATTGGTTGATCATAATTCATCAAGGAAAGATCAAAAATCAACAAAACCCTAAGTTTCAAAATTAGGGTTTTCTCCTAAAAAGTCAACTGAACTTTGACTGGCCATAACTCTCTCATCCTTCATCCAAAAAATTCAAACCAAAACTCATGTTGAAGAAAATTCAATTATCTTTCAAATGCAATTGGTCCCATGGTCACTAGATTCACAATTTGAAAAATATGGACAAAGACATTACAGGTCATTTTCAAAGTCAACAAAAAGTCACTTTTTCCAAAAGGACACACAAGGAGCATGGAAAATCATTTTGATATGAGACCAAATACATTGGTTAGAGGACTCTTTGAGGTTTCCAAAAAGTGCAAGAACTCCTTCATATGATAAAAATTAAGGGATTTACACCGTTGAAGTTGGCTAAATTTTGGGAAAATGCATGAAATCAACATTGATCAAAAATGTTTTTCTTCCAAATGAAACCTAATTTCCATGGTCCAAACATGTTTCCCATGATGTAAAGGGCCTCCCACGACCAACCTAAGGCCCATAACATTTTTATTTCATTTTTGGTTTAATTTTATCACGTTTGAAATTAAATTGAAAAAGAAATGGTAAAGGATAATGATGTAGCTTTAATCTTAAGCTAAAGCCTCCACAATTGACTCAATTCTGCAGCAAGAAGCAAGTACAACAGGCTAGGGCAAGAGGTGTCGAAAAATCAAGCTATGGTTGCTTGAAATCAAAGCTACATGTATTAAAGAAGTCAAAAATTCAACAACAACAATCAATGCTTCCTAGCTTTGTTCTTAAGCACTTCTATGTCTATAAATGAAGGAGCATACTTCAGTAAAAAGGAGACACGAATTGAGAGCCATTCATATGCTTGAACATACTTGTATCAACTTGAATTTTTCAAAGAAATTTAAAATTCGAATTTTAATTTCTAGCTTGTTTCAATACA
Organism: Vicia villosa; assembly: GCF_029867415.1. Lineage (NCBI taxonomy): Eukaryota > Viridiplantae > Streptophyta > Magnoliopsida > Fabales > Fabaceae > Vicia > Vicia villosa. The sequence goes on along the minus strand of NC_081180.1, from coordinate 202,608,320 downwards.
AACTAAATACTCAAACACATTCCCTGACCCTCACTAAACATAACCAGATCAATTGCAAGCCTTGAAACTCACTGAATCGAGCTACACAGGTCACGATTTGTCCAAACAAAAATCAATTCGTATTTGATCATACACGCATGCTTAGCAAGATGTAGACATATATTTGAGTTTAGTTTGATGTGTTGATCATTTCTGGAAGTTTAATTGAGTTTTGGATGCTTGTATACGAGGTTACCATTTTTTAGGGTTCTTAGATCCTATTTAGGGATTTTCGTTACAAGCAAAATTAGAAGAAACTAAGGCCATATTCGAATTCAGGGGAGAAAACCCAGTCAAAAGAGCATATCGCGAAAAATTTATATTGTGGTTTACCCCTATTCGCTATTTTGCAGATTTAGGGTTCATCAATTACAGCGCTTTTTGCATAAAAGCGCTGTTTAAAGTGGTGTCTGGAGGTTGAAGACAAAGACGTGTCCTCACCCCATTGGCTTGCGCGCGCGCCTTTTTAAAATTTAAATTCTTCTAATTCAGTGTGTTGCAGGTGTCTTGTGTGTCACGCGCCTTCAGGCTTCCCACCACCTGATCAATCTGACAGCTCATTCAACGTTCCAAAACACGCAGCTACACCATGTTCCCTCATAAATCACCACACCAGATCATTAATATTTATATTTTCTATTTTATTTAATTTAACTTCGAAAATTATTTTAAAATAGTTCTAAAAATCCAAAAAATGCACAAAAAATATTTTTAAGTTGATAAAATAATACTTTATTTTCTGATATAAAAATATTTTATTTTTCTTCATAATTTAAATATTTTGTATAATTAATTAGATAATATGTATATATTTGTCTTTTAATTATTTTAACCCATCAAAAAGTCATAAAAAAAATTGTTCTTTATATTAAATATAGTTTATATATTATAGACTAATTTTGTACATATGTAGGATAATTTTCTCTTTAAGTTTTAATTATTTGTGTAATTATTTACATGATTATATATTAGTTAACTTAATAATTTCAAAAACTACTTCAAAAATTCCAAAAAAATTAGTTTTGTTTTAAAATTAATTAATAAGCTTTGTGAACATATTTTAAACTTAATTTTTAGGTTTAAATTTTATTTCCATCTTTTTTTCATTTTAATTAAATTAATCATGCATTAATTCATTAAAATCAATCATCAAAAAATCCAAAAATATTTCTTTTATTTTCTTGCAATTTAAATTCCTAGATCAAGTGTATAGGTTGTCAAATTCATGTAAATAGCGTAGTTTACATTCCTGCAAAATCGATGTAATAGCGTAGATTTACTTTCCGCATTTTACATTTCCGCATTTTAATTTTCAGTACATATAAAATTGTGTGCATGTCAAAGATAAAAATTGAATCGTTAGATCACTAACTTCAAAGATAAAATATCTGAATCAAAACACAATCACACTTGCACCTCTTAGGGTAATCCCTCTTTTACTCTTTTCAAAATCAAAGTCAAATTCTACTGTTTCAAATGCAAAATCGAACTTTCGTTTACACCCGGTAAAAGGATAGTTTTTTAAAGGAAATAGGAAAAGACCTTATAACTTAGGGTAGACCTCCTAATTTGCTTGCTCAGATCAAAACAAATCTCTCATATATCATTGTTTTTCAAAATGAAACTTTCAAAAAGACAATACTTTGTATATATCCAAACGAGGATCATTACGAAGTTAACGTTCTTTTTTCAAAAACATCTTTTGAAAGATAAAAACACTTTGTATACATCCGCACAAGGATCATTACAAAGTCAATTTACAAAGGTATTTGAAACCAAATACAAGCATTTCAAGGCAATAGAAAAGTGATTTAAAACAAAGTGAGCTAAGCAAATTAAAGAGCCCATGGATAACCATGGATACAAAGGGTGTTAACACCTTCCCTTTGTATAACCTACCCCCTTACCCAGAATTTCTTAAAGGTCTTTTTCTGTTTCTTTTATAAACCTTTCCTTAATTGGATAAAATAAAAGTCGGTGGCGACTCTCTGATTTTCGAAAACACAAAAGCAGAAAGAAAAGAGTCAGTTCGGGTATCTCTCCGCGAGAGGTATGGTAAAAAACCGAGGGCGACAGAACTGGCGACTCTGCTGGGGAATACTTTCAAAAAACAAAATGTTTTCAAAAGGGGTTACCTTTAGAGTTTAGATCACTTCGATGTTTTCAATTGCTTGACTTGATTGCTCTATTTTTCAAAGGTTTGTTTGGGTATTTTTGCTTGTGTGAAAGATTCTAACCCGAATCTCGAGATACCTTAAGTATGTGACAATAGACCAAGGAAACTGTACGGCATGTACCGATACAGTTAATCTGGTAGTCACCGTTAGTGCGATACTTTGGTTTATACTGATGTCCCTTGAAAACGATCAAGGAGTATATTAGGCTTCCGAAATGTCATTAAACACTAATTTGTCTTAGAACCTTTTAGTTGAACTTGACTTGTGGCCTATTAAGTGGCTAGCTTTGAAATTGATCGAAGTTAGTTATCCTCGAGGAATATTTTTGATCGGCCGTCTGAGCGCCGTATTGAGATGTTGTCTCCAAGGATCATAGAACCCGAATACTATTCTAGGACAGGTTTTAACCATCTCAACTTCAGTGGGGAGCGTATCACCTATAAACTTCATGCAAGCCTTTAAACCTAAGGCTATTGTTTGATTTTTTTTGTGTTTGCCACATGTTTGACATCATAACATCATAAGCATCATAAGCATATCATTTTCTCACTAATCACTTCAAGGATCAAAGAGTTTACCTTTGTTTTTGCAGGTAATGGCTCCCGCCACCCAAGATTACATCCGAATCAACATCTCAACGGTACCATCTGAGCTAAAAGACTTAGTGTCAGAGTTTCCCAGGAATGCTCAATTCACCGAAAAGCACGGTCACCTACTCCATTTGGTTACCTCAAAATTTGATGAAGACATGATACGAGTCCTGTTCTAGTTCTTTGATCCCGAACATCATTGCTTTACCTTTCCTGATTACCAGTTAGTACCCACCTTGGAAGAGTTTTCTGAACTAATTGGATTACCTGTTCGAGATCAATTACCTTTCACTGGTTTAGAAAGGATTCCAAAACCTGAAATCATTGTTGCTGCCTTACATTTGCGAAAGTCAGAAATCGAGTCCAATTGGGAAACAAAGAGTGGAATCCAGGGTTTGCTTGCTAAGTTCTTAATGGAAAAGGCTCGATTACTACTAGAAAACAAAAGTTACCCAGCTTTTGAGGAGGTTATGGCTCTTTTGATCTATGGGTTGGTTTTATTCCCTAATCCCGACCAGTTCATAAGTGTGCACATTATCAACCTTTTCTTAACCCGTAACCCGGTACCAACCTTGCTGGGAGACATTCTACATTCTCTACACACTCGTACCATGAAGAAACGAGGAACTCTTATGTGTTGTATACCACTACTGGCTAGATGGTTTACATTTCATCTTCCCCGATCAGTGTTGAGAAATGAATAAAGAATGCAATGGTTTCGCAGGATTATGTCTTTGTCTCATTCAGATATCCGGTGGAACAACTTCTTTCAAAGAGACATTGCTATCATTTACCATTGTGGAGAGTACCCTAATGTGCCACTCCTTGGTATCAAGGGAGGCATCACTTACAACCCCTCTTTAGCTTTACGCCAATTCGGATATGCACGGAGAAACGGTCCTCATGACATGATTATCCGTGGCATTGTGTTTGATTACGAGGATGATTCCCACAGACACCGACGAAGGTTCATACATGCGTGGGGCAGTGTCTATAGAATAGAAAGCAAAAGTTTGGGGCAATGGAACTCTATTCCTATGGAACCTTACCTCAGATGGGTGCGTACTCATGCTCAGAAATTCATCATGCCATATCCCGCTATTCTACCTGTGACTATCGAGCCAGAAAACGAAGGAGACGAACCTCAAGTTATTCTACATCCGGATATGCCAACTGACCTGGAAGAGTTGCAGAAATCTTGGGTTCAACTAAAAGAGGAAAGAGACACCTTCAAAGCACACTGTCAAGACTATGAGAGAAGATTATTGGAGCTCACCGGACAACTCCAAGAAGAACAGCAGATCAACACATTCCTGGGTGCAAAGAGAAAGCGTCCATGGGAGACCTGAGGGATCCTTCATTTTCTTTGTTTATTTCTGTTTTGTAAGCCCGAATGAGGCAAAAGAAAAAAGAAAAAAAAAGAAATAAATTGTTTAACTAATAAATGTTTGTTTCTCCTTTGTTTTAACAAATCTAAATTCTAAGATCCTTGAAAACATTGCATATACATTTCATTCATAAACATTGCATATACATTTCATTCATTGCATATGCATTTCATTCATAAACATTGCATAACAGGTTCACATGACGGAATTCTCATCTCCTCGCTATTTATTTCAGTTAGAAGAGATGGAATCTGAGACAAGCATCAAGAATCTCGAAGCACAGAACGCCCAAGTTCAAGTAGCAATTCTGGAACTAGCAAAGGGGCAACAAGAACTGAAAGCCCTGGTGATCAAGAAGAAAAAGAAGCCCAAAGGATCTGTAGGCTTGAGTCACCTGAAAAGGAAGATCAAAATCCCAGTCAAAAAGTCCAAAAAGCCACCGATCCCTGAAATAGTCGGTGATGGTGAACAATGAGACAATCATAGCAACCAGGGTTCTGCCAAACCCTCCCTCTCTTCTAATGAAGAAGATTATCATTCTGGAGACGAACAGGATGATGACAAATACCAGCAGTTGGAAGAACGCATGAAAGCTATGGAGATACAAAAAATACCTGGTTTAGATTTCGATGATCTGGGACTCGTCTCAGATGTTGTTATCCCTCCAAAGTTCAAATTTCCTGTCTTTGCAAAGTATGATGGAGTTTCTTGTCCAAAACTACATCTAAGGTCCTATGTAAGGAAGATACAACCTCATACAGCAGATAACAAATTGTGGATTCACTTCTTCCAAGAAAGTCTGTCGGGTACACAACTCGAGTGGTACTACCAACTGGAAAGTACAAAAGTTCATACCTGGGAAGAGTTAGCTGCTGCTTTTTACAAACAGTATCAATACAATGCTGACCTTGCACCAACCCGTACTCAACTAAGGGGCATGTCCATGGCACCAAAAGAAAGTTTCAAAGGCTATGCACAAAAGTGGAGAGATCTGGCTAGAAGGGTTCAACCACCTTTATCTGATCGCGAGCTAGTCGACATGTTCATGGGCACTTTAACTGGCCCTTTCTATAGCCATTTGCTGGGAAGCTCATCATCAGGTTTCACTGACCTGATATTGACTGGAGAGCATGTCGAAAGCGGCATTCAAAATGGAAAAATTCAAATAAGCTCTTCCTCTGGTACTACAAAAAGGCCCATCAGTGGGAGGAATGAGGTCAATACAATGCATAGTCAGAAAGGTCGCAAAAATTAGCATCACCAATCTGTAGGGGCAGTTCTGATCTCCGCATCTGCGCCTCAAAAAGATCAACCGCCAAAATATATGCGTCGACCAGATGCACCAAGAAGAAATTTCACCGGAATCAATATGCCAATCTCTCAAGCATTGCAGCATTTGTTAAAATCAGATCTGATCACATTAAAAGACCCTTCAAAGAATGTCAACACTTCCTCTCCGAGTTATCGCCCCGACGCAACATGTGCGTATCACTCCAACTGTCCAGGACATGACGTAGATCACTGTTGGGCCCTGAAAAATAAAATACAAGACATGATAGATGCTAGGGAAATTGAGTTCGATCCTCCAGAGACTCCAAATGTCATCACTGCACCTATGCCAAAGCACGACAAGACCGTCAATGCTATCATAGACACTGTTTACATCTATGATGTGAGGGAATTGTCAACTCCGCTCCTTGAATTCAAAGGAAAGCTAATCCAAGCTAGTTACTTTCCAGGTTATGACCCTGATTGCTTTTATTGCACACACCTACCCAATGGTTGTGAAAATCTGAGAATGGGAATTCAAAAGTGGATGGATCGCCGTATCATTATGTTTGAGAGGCTACCTTCCATGGACGTTTTATGTGAAGTCTTTTCAAACGGCATGAGAATAGAGGACGTCTCAGTGGTTTCCAGCATACCATTGAAAATCCCTACCAAAGCTCCTTTCAAAATTTCTGCTATACCCAAAGTGGCATCGGTAATCATTACCAGTCCAACTCCATTTCCATACTCCTCAGACAAAGTTGTCCCGTGGAGTTATGACACTAATGTTTATGTCCATGGAGTTAAAAAGGATACCTTGACCGAAGAGGCCTTGAATTTCACTACTCCAACTGTTGATAATATTGTGGGTACCAGTAAGATTACGAGAAGTGGAAGGATCTTTTCACCAGAAATTTCTCCAAATCTGGTTACTAATCCAGTCCAGGTCCCAGTTCCTAATCAAGATATCAACGCTCGAGGCAAAGAGCCACAAGTTGAACCAGTTCAAATACCGGTGGAAGTCACTGTTGAGGATCCATCAAAGCAAGAAATGGAGGAAATATTGAAAATCATCTGCAAGAGTGATTACAATATTGTAGAACAACTGGGGCACACTGCCTCAAAAATCTCAATATTGTCTCTGCTAAAGTATTCAGAAGCTCATGTCAAAGCCCTGATGAAGTTCCTGAAAGCTGCACATGTACCACAAGAGATTTCAATCGATCAATTTGAAAATTGTGTTGCCAGTCTAACAGTGAATAATGGTCTCGGTTTCTCTGATGTTGATCTAACCCCTGCTGGAAAGAATCACAATAAAGCCCTACATATCTCCATTGAATGTAATGGCACCACTCTATCTCATGTGCTGGTAGATAACGGTTCTTCTTTGAACGTGTTACCAAAAACAGTACTAGAAAAGCTTGACTTCGAAGGAATTGTGTTACAACCAAGCGATGTTGTGGTAAGAGCCTTCGACGGGTCAACAAGAACAGTGTACGGAAAGGTGAATCTCCCAATCAGAGTGGGCTCTCAGATTTTTGATTCTACCTTTTACGTAATGGAAATTCACCCAGCATATTCCTGTTTACTAGGACGCCCTTGGATACATGGGGCAAATGCTGTAACTTCTATCCTGCATCAGAAGTTGAAGTATCCAGTAAAAGGAAAGATTGTCACAGTTTATGGCGAAGAGGAATATGTGGTTAGTCACCTGAGCAATTCCAAGTATGTTGAATTGGATGACAAATTCATCAAAACTCCCTGCCAATATTTTGAGGTGGTCTCTCCAGATGTCGCTACTACCAAGCATATTTCTGCTACTCCAACTACAACTATGGCTTCTCTCAAAGATGCCAAAGCTGTGATCGAAAAAGGTGGTTGCACAGTATGGGGACAGCTCCTCGATATACCTTACAAGTCCGACAAGCTAGGCCTGGGCTATGCTAATGGAAATCAAAAGAACGATCAAAGTCCTTGTTCTGGAGGATTAATGTCACATTTCATCAGCCAGGGAGTAAATGCTATTGAAGACGATGGAGTGTTCTTGAACCATATCATTCAGCCATACCCAAATGAAGTTCCACCCCTTCCTATGGGAGTTTGGGATACTTTGGGAGAACCAAGCGGCGGATATAATTTTCAGTATACCGCACCTCAGAGTTCTTTTATTGCTACAGAAGACATTACCCCAACTGGATGGGGCGATCAATTTGAAAATGGCAAAAGTTTCAAAAGTTCCATCACTGAGCAATATCAAAATCCACCTAAAGAAGTTTGGGATACTTTAGGAGAGCCAAGTGGCAAATATGACTTTATGGTGAAATATTCCGCTCCTCCGAGCTCACAAGTCACCATCCAAGACATTGTCCCAACTGGATGGGATGAACATTACGACGACAATTTTACTCAAGCCAGGGAAACACCAAATAACGAGGGTTATTTTCTGTCACAGTACACTACTCAGCAGAATGCACAAGTCTCCCTCAAAGACATCATCCCGACTGGATGGGACGGCCTTATCGAGTATCTCGCTCCAACAGAGGTACCTCAACCTGGATCCTCATATCCAACAGATCATCCTACTTATCCTGAAAGATCACCGGCTCATTTCCCCACCAATGAAATCAATGCTGTGGAAGATGAAGAAGACAACTGCAACTGGAACAGCTGGATACTCCCTGCTCACAACAATGGATTGAACAACTGGGAAGCTAAGGATGTGATCTCCTTTGATCAGGAGTAAATGCAATTTCCTGTTTTCGTTGTTTATATTGTGCAAAGATAAAAGTGGTTCCTATACTATCGAACCATGAACTTGAAAGCCGTGTGCCTTGCCCGAAGCACACTGGTCCTTTTTATAAGGGTTTGTCATATCATGATCATGTTCATTCAATAAAATCATGGGATGTTTGCATATTCAAATTTTGTGATCCTTTTTCTTTCTTTGCTTTTTCAAATAGCTATGTTTTCTTACACACACCCACATAAATAAATGCAGATTCACATTCATTTTGGATCCAGTCAATAACGATTCTGCTATTGCCCGTATTGACTTTGAAAATCCGATCTACCAAACTGAGGACGAAAGTGAGGAAGATTGTGAGGTACCAAGAGAGCTTGCAAGGCTGCTAGAACAAGAAGAAAAGACTATATAGCCGCATGAAGAACCAATTGAGGTTATCAACTTGGGCAGCAACGAAGAAAAGAAAGAAGTCAAGATAGGGGTTGATCTAGAAAACAGTGTCAAGCAAAGACTGATTCAAATGTTGCAAGACTACGTCGAGATATTCGCCTGGTCCTATGAAGATATGCCTGGCCTTGACACGGATATTGTGGTTCATCGCCTGCCAATCAAAGAAAGGTAGCACTCCAGTTAAGCAGAAACTACGGAGGAGTAGGCACGATATGTCAAAAAAGATCAAAGACGAGGTTGAAAAGCAATTCAATGCCGGTTTTCTGAAAGTTGTGAGTTATCCTCCTTGGATAGCTAACATAGTACCGGTGCCCAAAAAAGACGGGAAAGTCAGAATGTGTGTAGACTACAGAGATCTGAACCGGGCAAGCCCCAAAGATGATTTCCCTTTACCTCACATCGATGTACTAGTTGACAATACCGCACAATGCAAGGTATTCTCCTTCATGGATGGATTCTCAGGGTACAATCAAATCAAGATGGCACCCGAAGACATGAAAAAAATAACTTTCACAACACCCTGGGGAACCTTTTGTTACAAAGTAATGCCCTTTGGTTTAAAGAATGCAGGAGCTACATATCAGCGTGCAATGGTAGCTTTGTTCCATGATATGATTCATCAGGAGATAGAGGTTTATGTCGATGATATGATTGCAAAGTCCAACACCGAAGAAGAACATCTGGGTCATCTACACAAGCTGTTTGACGGACTCAAGAAATACAGGTTGCGACTGAATCCGAACAAGTGTACCTTTGGAGTAAGATCCGGTAAACTTTTAGGTTTCATCGTCAGCAGCAAAGGTATTGAAGTTGATCCTGCCAAGGTCAAAGCCATTCAAGAAATGCCTATACCCCGTACTGAGAAACAAGTCAGAGGATTCTTGGGACTTCTGAATTACATCGCCCGATTTATTGCCCATATGACTACTACTTGTGTGCCGATCTTAAAACTGTTGAAAAAAGATCAAGTGGAAAGGTGGAATGACAAATGCCAATTAGCCTTTGATAAAATCAAAGAATATCTCCAAAAACCGCCAATCTTGTTGCCACCTGTGGAAGGAAGACCTCTGATAATGTACCTAACAGTGTTAGAAGATTCAATGGGGTGTGCACTGGGGCAACACGACGAGTCCGGCCGAAAGGAGCATGCAATCTACTATCTTAGCAAAAAGTTTACCGATTGTGAAACAAGATACTCACTGCTCGAGAAAACTTGTTGTGCCTTAGCATGGGCGGCTCGCCGACTAAGACAGTATATGCTAAATCACACCACTTTCCTGATCTCCAAAATGGATCCTATCAAGTATGTGTTCGAAAAACCAGCTCTCTCTGGAAGAATAGCACGATGGCAAATGATCTTAACAGAATATGAAATCCAGTACACTTCGCAAAAAGCAATCAAAGGAAGTGTGGTAGCTGATCATCTGGCTCATCAAGCAGTGGATGATTATCAAGCATTGAACTTTGACTTCCCAGATGAAGACATTATGCTAGTCACTGACTACGAACAACCAGGACCAGAAGAAGGACCCAAGCCAGGATCCCGATGGACTATGGTTTTTGATGGAGCTTCTAATGCACTTGGCAATGGCATCGGAGCTGTGATCATTTCCCCTGCAGGAGGTTATACACCATTCACTGCTAGATTATGCTTCAACTGCACTAACAATATAGTCGAGTACGAAGCATGTATCCTAGGTCTCAAAGCTGCAATTGATCTAAGAATCAAGTTCCTGGAGGTCTACGGAGACTCGGCGCTTGTGATTTATCAAGTCAAAGAGGAATGGGACACGAAGCACCCGAATCTAATTCCTTACAAAGAATATGTGCTGAGTCTGATTCCTTACTTTGAAGAGATCACTTTTGAACACATCCCGCGCGAAGAAAATCAACTAGCTGATGCTCTAGCTACCATGTCATCCATGTTCAAAGTCAGGTGGGACAACGAGGCGCCAATGATCATCATTTACAGACAAGATGTACCTCTAGTTCCGTTAAACGTCCTGACGGCTCCTTGGCCTTTTGCAATGTGGGGTATTGATATGATTGGAGAAATCAAGCCTACTGCCTCCAACGGACATCGCTTTATCCTAGTCGCTATTGATTACTTCACAAAGTGGGTAGAAGCAGCTTCATTTGCTTCTGTCACCAAGAATGTTGTGGCCCGGTTTATCAAGCACAATCTCATTTGTCGGTATGGCATCCTTGAAAGGATCATCACAGACAATGGCACAAATTTAAACAACAGAATGATTATTGAACTCTGCACACAGTTCCAGATCAAACATCATAATTCCTCTCCATATCGACCAAAGATGAATGGCGCGGTGGAAGCTGCCAACAAGAATATCAAGAAAATCATACAAAAGATGACAGTAACCTACAAAGACTAGCATGAGATGTTACCTTTTGCTCTTCATGGTTATCGCACATCAGCGCGTACTTCAACAGTGGCAACTCCATTTTCCTTAGTCTATGGTATGGAGGCAGTTCTTCCAATTGAAATTCAGATTCCTTCCCTAAGGATTATGAAAGAAGCTGATCTAGACGAAGACGATTGGATTCAGACTCGATTGGACCAGATAAACTTGATTGATGAGAAGAGACTCGCAGCTATTTGTCATGGTCAGTTGTACCAAAAGCGTGTGATCAAAGCCTTCAACAAGAAAGTCAAAAGTCAGGCATACCAAACTGGTGGCTTTGTTGTCAAACGCATCGTCTTACCACAAGGTGACCCCAGGGGCAAGTGGACTCCCACTTATGAGGGACCGTTTATAATCAAGAAAATATTCTCCGGCAGAGCCATGTTGCTTACCACCATGGATGCGAGGATTTCCCACACCCTATGAATGCGGACATAGTCAAAAAGTACTTCGCTTAAAGAAAAGCTCGCTAAGTTGAAAACCTGAAAGGGCAACTTAGGCAAAAAAATGAGCGTCTCGGTGGATTGAAAACCCGAAGGGGCGATCCAGGCAAAAATTAGAGACTAAATAATACTATCCCGGTAGGCAGAAAACCTGAAAAGGCAGCCTAGGCAAAAGTTAGGGAATAAAGCGTACAACTATGTTTTGTTTATTTACCTACTCACCTTCAAGATTCAACACATCAAAGACACCGATCAGTCCAATTACTTTCTTCCAACAAGTGAGGGATGAGATGCTCAAAGACAGATTGGCAATAGCAGAATTGAAACTTGACTGGATTGTTTTCACATAGCTATTTCACTTTATAAATATTTTCCAAAGCTTTATGACAATTTCCTACTACTAGGATTTTTGTCTCCTTGTACTAATCAGCCTATCATGGATCTTTTTCAAAAATCAATGCATCTTATGCTCAAAATCAACATTTTCACTTTTTCTGTTTTGAATACGTAAACGTCCCAATGATAATTTTGAATGAACATGTGCATTTGAATATGATTGATGTTTACCAGGAAAAACAGGAATAGCATTCAAGTAATGTCCCAATCATTTGGACATCATCCCGAAACCAGAATCAGAAGAAAAATCCCCAACAGAAATGCATTTCTCAGCAAATTCCTCAATGAGATTTTTCTCCAAAGTGATTCGAGAAATCTTATTCTCCAGCAGGGCTGTTCAGATTGCTATCCCCAGAAGGTGTGATCTCCACACCAGGACTTGGTCAAATAGTGCATCGGAGGATTATGCATCTTCCTCATTCCCACTTTAAAGGGCATCAAAATCAGAACTTTCAAATTACTTTTCATCCCCCAGCGGTAGTCAAAAATCCTTCAACAGAGCACCCTGGTTCTCAAAGAAGTTCCCCAGCCGAGGGTACTCAAACAAGACGACAAAAATCATCAACGATCACAATGCCTTCATTTATTTTCCCAACCAGAAGCTTGATACGCTTAAGACATCATACATCATACATCATACATCATACATATTCATACACAACATAACATGCATATTTCTCCTTTAGTTCGAGAATCTCATACATTACATACATCATAAACATTGCATATCACTAACTTGATTTTTTCAGGCAGACGGATGTCTTCAGCAAAGATGTTCTCAAACACATGCAGTGTTCCCCTTGAATTCTATTCAGATAAGCAGTCCTCTCAGATATAATCAGCCGAAGATTCATTCTGAAGAAATCTCTCCTTACAAATCACCTATCAACTCAAAAAAAAAACAAGCAACAAGGATCTAAAGTCGATACCTCAGACGGTTCCAGAACGATCTACCATCAAAGATCTAAAGCTGATACCTCAGACGGTTCCAGAACGATCTACCCTCGAAGATCTAAAGTCGATACCTCAGACGGTTCCAGAACGATCTACCCTCGAAGATCTAAAGCTGATACCTCAGACAGTTCCAGAACGATCTACCATCAAAGATCTAAAGCTGATACCTCAGACGGTTCCACAATGATCAACTTTCAAAATCTAAAGCGGAGAAACTTTGGACAGTTTCGTAACGATTATCCTCCAAGACTTAAAGCGGTAACCTTGGACGGTTCCGAAACAGTCAACGCAGAGGTTTTCAAATCCTTCATCAAGATATAATCAATGGATTCATTCTGGTGAACAAACCATCAAATACATCTGCCAGATGGCATCTGAAAGCCCATCTCAGGTAATGTTTCAATCTGCCAACAACATTTCTCATACAACATTCAAATGCAAATTCCAGCATCACTTCCGGTCAAGGTAAGTGCAAATTTTTAGGGCATCTAAAATATTCAATCATCTTCTACCTTCAGATTTCAAACAATCTCTTCAGGTTTAAGAAGATTGAATAGGGGCAACTGTTATACCCCAAAATTTGCCCGCATCTTTTTTCAAGAAAACTTCAATCTAAAAATTAAGAGTTTCATATAATCTTGGATTTTTATATCCTGATTTATGAATACTTGGTTTTTAGAATTTTTCTTATACGATATTTTGGCTCGCTGTTGAATTTATTCTTACGCAAACGCCAATTACTATTTATTACTTCACATACGCTATTTATTTGATATTTATTTACAAATAAATAGTACTGACGCAATTGGTACAGAGTTAAATCTTTTGCAGGCGCATAGTCCGGGGATTCAGGCTGTACTGGTAACAAGTAAATTATTATTATCTTTTGTTTCCCACTAATTTTTGTACTATATTCCATTATTTTCAAAATCTTTTCCTTTCTTTTCAAATCTCTTCTTTCAAAATCAAATCCTAACTTTATTCTATACATCTTTCTTTTTTCCAACACTATCATACACTTTCTTTCAAATCTCACTTCCACTCAAATTTACCTTTTGTACGGAATCACTTCATTCCCCAACGTCTCTATCCTTCTTTTCATTCTATAAATACCTCTCATTTTTTTCATAAAATCTCACATCAAATTCTAACTCATCTCTCAAATTTCTAATTCATATTCATTCTCTCTTCTTTCCCCGGCAAAAATGGCGAAGCGGATAGAGACGTGTTTCCTTATGATCATCACCGTTGTGGTGGTAATCATGTCTTTCTTCTATCTGCATAGCCCTGAAAAATGTGGACCTGGGATGTTGACACTCCCAATCATCTACATGTTACTGTTTGTAGCATGGGTTATTAATCGTCATTCTTAAAGTTTGTCGTATCTCTTATTTCTTAATGTACCGTTTACTCGTTGTACTGTTCATTGTAGTATGTAATATTTATACTGTCAATATTAAATGTTGTACTATTTGTCGTACTATTGCTTAATTATCCAGATAATATTTTGTGTGTTTTCTGCCAGTTAAATATTTATTTTTCTGTGCATTAAATGATTTTCAGGGTCATTATTGGTAATTTTGCTCGCATACACTATTTATTATTTATTTACTATGTCTGTGTTTTACTAAACACTCATGTAAATAAATTTTCATCATTAACACAAAACAAAAACAAAACAAAAACAAAACAAAAACAAAACAAAAACAAAACAAAAACAAAACAAAAACAAAACAAAAACAACAAAAATATTAACTTTGACTGTTGAATCTTCACTTTAACTGCTACATGCCTGAACAGTCAGTTGACAGTCAAACCGCTGACAGTGCAATTCTCCGTGTTTTGTACCATCAATCAAATCAAACTTTTGCATTTCAAAATTCCAAGGTTTTTGTCCTAGAAGTCTTCTGAATATCACATGATTAGCAGAGACTCAGCACTGCACAAAAATCAGGTACGCTTAACTGTCTCCTACACAAACAATCCCTAATTAGGGTTTCTTTTTTTTTCAGGAGAACAAGTTTTTGAGACCTCAAATGGATTTCATGGACCTCCATATATCTCAAAGTACCATCATACGAATTTTCAAACTTCAATTCGCTCAGACGCACAGTCAGCAGCTCAAACAGTCAACAGACGACCCGTTTGACCAAATGGTCAACAGACAATCAAAAATGAAATTTTTTGTCAAAGTCCATATTTTGTCAAAGGATTCATCATTTGATCATTGGTTGATCATAATTCATCAAGGAAAGATCAAAAATCAACAAAACCCTAAGTTTCAAAATTAGGGTTTTCTCCTAAAAAGTCAACTAAACTTTGACTGGCCATAACTCTCTCATCCTTCATCCAAAAAATTCAAACCAAAGCTCATGTTGAAGGAAATTCAATTATCTTTCAAATGCAATTGGTCCCATGGTCATTAGATTCACCATTTGAAAAATATGGACAAAGACATTACAAGTCATTTTCAAAGTCAACAAAAAGTCACTTTTTTCAAAAGGACACACAAGGAGCATGGAAAATCATTTTGATATGAGACCAAAGACATTGGTTAGAGGACTCTTTGAGGTTTCCAAAAAGTGCAAGAACTCCTTCATATGATAAAAATTGAGGGATTTACACCTTGTTGAAGTTGGCTAAATTTTGGGAAAATGCATGAAATCAACATTGATCAAAAATGTTTTTCTTCCAAATGAAACCCAATTTCCATGGTCCAAACATGTTTCCCATGATGTAAAGGGCCTCCCACGACCAACCTAAGGCCCATAACATTTTTATTTCATTTTTGGTTTAATTTTATCACATTTGAAATTAAATTGAAAAAGAAATGGTAAAGGATAATGATGTAGCTTTAATCTTAAGCTAAAGCCTCCACAATTGACTCAATTCTGCAGCAAGAAGCAAGTACAACAGGCTAGGGCAAGAGGTGTGGAAAAATCAAGCTATGGTTGCTTGAAATCAAAGCTACATGTATTAAAGAAGTCAAAAATTCAACAACAACAATCAATGCTTCCTAGCTTAGTTCTTAAGCACTTCTATGTCTATAAATGAAGGAGCATACTTCAGTAAAAAAGGAGACACGAATTAAGAGCCATTCATATGCTTGTAACATACTTGTATCAACTTGAATTTTTCAAAGAAATTTAAAATTCGAATTTTAATTTCTAGCTTGTTTCAATACAAACTAAATACTCAAACACATTCCCTGACCCTCACTAAACATAACCAGATCAATTGCAAGCCTTGAAACTCACTGAATCGAGCTACACAGGTCACGATTTGTCCAAACAAAAATCAATTCGTATTTAATCATACACGCATGCTTAGCAAGATGTAGACATATATTTGAGTTTAGTTTGATGTGTTGATCATTTCTGGAAGTTTAATTGAGTTTTGGATGCTTGTATACGAGGTTACCATTTTTTAGGGTTCTTAGATCCTATTTAGGGATTTTCGTTACAAGCAAAATTAGAAGAAACTAAGGCCATATTCGAATTCAGGGGAGAAAACCCAGTCAAAAGAGCATATCGCGAAAAATTTATATTGTGGTTTACCCCTATTCGCTATTTTGCAGATTTAGGGTTCATCAATTACAGCGCTTTTTGCATAAAAGCGCTGTTAAAAGTGGTGTCTGGAGGTTGAAGACAAAGACGTGTCCTCACCCCATTGGCTTGCGCGCGCGCCTTTTTTTAATTTAAATTCTTCTAATTCAGTGTGTTGCAGGTGTCTTGTGTGTCATGCGCCTTCAGGCTTCCCACCACCTGATCAATCTGACAGCTCATTCAACGTTCCAAAACACGCAGCTACACCATGTTCCCTCATAAATCACCACACCAGATCATTAATATTTATATTTTCTATTTTATTTAATTTAACTTCTAAAATTATTTTAAAATAGTTCTAAAAATCCAAAAAATGCACAAAAAATATTTTTAAGTTGATAAAATAATACTTTATTTTCTGATATAAAAATATTTTATTTTTCTTCATAATTTAAATATTTTGTATAATTAATTAGATAATATGTATATATTTGTCTTTTAATTATTTTAACCAATCAAAAAGTCATAAAAAAATTGTTCTTTATATTAAATATAGTTTATATATTATAGACTAATTTTGTACATATGTAGGATAATTTTCTCTTTAAGTTTTAATTATTTGTGTAATTATTTACATGATTATATATTAGTTAACTTAATAATTTCAAAAACTACTTCAAAAATTCCAAAAAAAATAGTTTTGTTTTAAAATTAATTAATAAGCATTGTGAACATATTTTAAACTTAATTTTTAGGTTTAAATTTTATTTCCATCTTTTTCTCATTTTAATTAAATTAATCATGCATTAATTCATTAAAATCAATCATCAAAAAATCCAAAAATATTTCCTTTATTTTCTTGCAATTTAAATTCCTAGATCAAGTGTATAGGTTGTCAAATTCATGTAAATAGCGTAGTTTACATTCCTGCAAAATCGATGTAATAGCGTAGATTTACTTTCCGCATTTTACATTTCCGCATTTTAATTTTCAGTACATATAAAATTGCGTGCATGTCAAAGATAAAAATTGAATCGTTAGATCACTAACTTCAAAGATAAAATATCTGAATCAAAACACAATCACACTTGCACCTCTTAGGGTAATCCCTCTTTTACTCTTTTCAAAATCAAAATCAAATTCTACTGTTTCAAATGCAAAATCGAACTTTCGTTTACACCCGGTAAAAGGATAGTTTTTTAAAGGAAATAGGAAAAGACCTTATAACTTAGGGTAGACCTCCTAATTTGCTTGCTCAGATCAAAACAAACAAATCTCTCATATATCATTGTTTTTCAAAATGAAACTTTCAAAAAGACAATACTTTGTATATATTCAAACGAGGATCATTACGAAGTTAACGTTCTTTTTTCAAAAACATCTTTTGAAAGATAAAAACACTTTGTATACATCCGCACAAGGATCATTACAAAGTCAATTTACAAAGGTATTTGAAACCACATACAAGCATTTCAAGGCAATAGAAAAGTGATTTAAAACAAAGTGAGCTAAGCAAATTAAAGAGCCCATGGATAACCATGGATACAAAGGGTGCTAACACCTTCCCTTTGTATAACCTACCCCCTTACCTAGAATTTCTTAAAGGTCTTTTTCTGTTTCTTTTATAAACCTTTCCTTAATTGGATAAAATAAAAGTCGGTGGCGACTCTCTGATTTTCAAAAACACAAAAGCAGAAAGAAAAGAGTCAGTTCGCGTATCTCTCCGCGAGAGGTATGGTAAAAAACCGAGGGCGACACCTATAAAGACCTTCCGATTATCAGATTTCACAGGACTTGATGCTAACAATACGGTGAACGTATAATATGAATACTTGTTGATTTAATTGTTTGGATGAGTGTTTAACCCTTCTTTTATTCATCATACCTTCTGATGAGAGTGATTAGTGCTTATTCAACTGCGGTTGTGTAGTGTTTTGAGCTTCTGGAGGTAATTTCCTTTCAAAATCTGTTTCATGTGCATGTTCTGAGTTTGCAGGGAGATGAAGAGTATCTGATTTGATCACTAAATTGAGCCACTTGGAAAAAATCTTTGAAAAACTTGTTGTATGATTGTTGGTATGTGTTATTGTATTCACGAAAGGTGAGTAATTTTGTTTAGGGACTAACAAAACTCTAAGTTGGGGAGAGTTTGTTAGGAGTGAATTATTAGTATTTTCATGTGTTAAAATAACTACCGTTTGATCTGAAGTCGAGCTTATTGTATGATTTTTAGTAATTTTATGGTTAGAATTGAACTCTAGAAGTTTGATGCTAATTGTAGAGAAAATTGAATCACTTTGGGTGTTATTTGTGCAGGTATTAAGGCTGGAAGGCAAGGACGAGGAAACACGAAGGCGTAAGGACACTGGAGACGCAAAATCACAAAGAAGTGGGATAAAGCAGAGCCCGAGCCGTAGCAAAACTGGGCGAGACACGCCAAACTTTCAGGTCCCAGGTCGCGCCTCGCTAACCTGTGTCGCGCCGCAAGAGCTTCGTAAAAAGAAACTTTGTTATAAAAAGAATCCCTAATCCTCATAAAGGAGAGATCTTTGGTGAGCGAAATTCAGAGAGCATTCATATTCCAGAGCCGAAAACAACATTCGACAGAGAATTCAACATCAATCAAGGACATTCCCTTGATCAAAATGAATCCATCTATGAAGTTTTGTGTGTTCTTCATGTCTATGGAGAGCTAAACCCCATTGTGTTGAGTTTAAGGTAGTAGTTAACCTATGAAGATGCAATAACTTTGATTAATTCCTATGAACAATTGTTTAAGTTTTATTATCAATAAAGAACCTGGCTTTTATTTTATATCATTGTTGAACTATCAATCGAGAGATAGGGTTCATACTTTTGCCCTAGGTTTTTATATTGATTTGTTCTTGATTCGCAGAGATGGGATCATGAATAAGTTTTCGTAAATCATTCTGTTTAATTCCCTTTATCCTTATTGTTATTCTGAGAGATCGAATATCATACCGGTAGAGGTGGTTCTAAATTGATCTTAGACATGAGGTCAGTTTTGAGGATGAATGAAGATAATAACTTATATAATGGTTCACTTGTGGATTAATTGATCAATTGCATACGAATAGGTTGATGAATCCTGGAACTCAACATACTCATCACCATTGCTATTCATTCTTTAAGCTTTCAGTCAATTAATTATTACTTTCTTATACGCACTTTTAGACTAAATAATCAAAATCAATGCTTTTTACCACTCATTATAATTCGACTATAGAACGGAAGTAATATTGACTCAGTCTCTGTGGATACGTTATATTAGAAAATATTTACCCAAAATACTTTCGACAGTCGCTGATGACGAACCCGAAGTTGAAGGGCGTCCTTGATCGGGCATAATCACCTGAAAAACAGGGGAGAAAAGTGAATTCGACAGCACAATCAAATCCACCCTTCCACCACTGTTTAAGTGAAAGGGCGCATAAACGATCAAAGGACGGAAAATCCCCGACCATGCCCCTCCTCGAAGAGTCGGTCTTCAACGAACTACCACTCAAACAAAACCGGGCTAAACATGCATATAGCCCCTAGGGCAACAATTCCAGAATGGAACCTAAAAACGCATTAAGGAAAACGCACGCAAAACGCAGAACCCCTAAAAATGTGAAGCGAAAAGCTGGATCCAAAACGATGAACATGCGATTCGCAACCCTCAACGATGAAGAAACCAACCTTCTCCACTGTCTACCACCAACAGGCTACAAAGCTTAAAGATAAGTCACGCTAAAATCCTACCCTAACTGTATTCCATCTATCTCTAAACAATCAAAAAGCACAGGAAATAGAGAGAGATGGGGGTAGGAACTTACGAGAAAGATTTTGATGAAAACGAAAACTGAAGCTACTGAAACATCATGGTAGAGGAAGCGATCGGCAACGACAGAGGAAAAGCACAGGAAACAAGCGTGAAAAGTTCAAAATGGTATCATATTTGAAGTACTTATAGGCGCCTAAAATGTCACATGCACCGCACGTGACTCCTGTAAGTGGGAGAGTCATCATTAACCCTAGGAACCTACGGCTAGCTTAGCCATCATTGCGCATTAAATGCGACACGTACCACAAACGGTTGACTCCCAAGCACCGCACCTTCAAGCTCCCGACTGACCATCCCTCTCCCCGTGCCTTCTTGCTCCGAACGGAGACACCAGGTTCTCTTTCCTCGGCAGAATTCCCCTACCCGACTTCTTTTAAGTCGTCACTTCCACGACCGAAAGCAACGACTTGGGGGGCTCCTGTTCCGGACTGGCCCAATCATCCAAATTGGCCCAATCCACTCTTTGGCCCAACGCGTTAGGGCCCAAACACGCGACAGCCTTCCCCGACACGTTCCAAGCAAACAGCAAGCTAGGACCGAGCATGCTGAAGCTGCGTTCTCGGAAACGGCTAGCTCTCTGTGTTTCCTGGCTTCAAATTACGCACAGGCCCTCAAAAGATGGAGTTGTCCGTTACAGATTAGTCCCATAAATAGACCTCTAGTCTTAAAGAGCAAGGTAATCACGTTTCTACCCAAAATCTCTCAGTTTTCTGTTGTACCTTGTTGTCCAAACACTTACTTTGGCATCAGAGTGCCTTGTAGGTACAACCACCTTTTTTTTCTCTCAACTGTCTCGAAGTTCTAGCCTCACAGTTGCTGCCCACCTGTTCTGCTCGGAAATATCACTAATATTTATTTAAGATTAATTCTTTTCATAGGTGATGAGAAGGAGTTTCTAAGTAGTGATACTATTGACAAATCAGAAGCAAATGAGAATGAGGCTTTTGAGCATTTGAAAACGCATGGTTTGCCTAATCATTGCTTAAAATTGAAGATTTGCACAGCCATTATGTTGATAAGGAATTTGGATCAATCAGAAGGACTTTGCAATGGTACAAGATTGACGGTAACAAGGCTTGCAAATCATGTGATTGAGGCTAAGATTATTTCAGGTACACATGTAGGAAACACTATTTACATACCTAGAATGTCTTTGTCTCCTTCGCAGTCCCCTTGGCCATTCTAACTTATTAGAAGACAATTCCCCATCATTGTTTCATTTGAAATGACAATAAATAAATCTCAAGGTTAATCATTAGACTATGTGGGTTTATATTTTCCAAAAGACGTCTTCAGCCATGGACAACTTTATGTTGCATCGTCAAGAATCAAAAGCAAAGGTGTAACACCCCATATTTTTCCATTATAATTTAATTGAAATATAAATTAATTATTTGGAATTAATTATTCGGTGAATTATTGGAGAATTGGAAATAATAAAATTGGGTTTGTGTTGTGATTAGTAGAAAAGGGGATGCTAAGTTTGTAGGCCTCACTAATCATATTTCTATTTTTCATAAAATAGAGAAATTTGTGAAAAAAAGAGAATTAGAAGCAAAAAGAGCCAAAGTGGGAGAGCAGAGAAGATACGTGAAAGAGGAGAAGAAGAGGAAGAGAACCTTTAAGAGATTAAAGCTCTAAGGTAAGGGGGGACTCTTCGGG
Source organism: Vicia villosa (assembly GCF_029867415.1). Taxonomy (NCBI): domain Eukaryota; kingdom Viridiplantae; phylum Streptophyta; class Magnoliopsida; order Fabales; family Fabaceae; genus Vicia; species Vicia villosa. The sequence goes on along the minus strand of NC_081180.1, from coordinate 202,586,394 downwards.
TTAGTGATTATTATACAATCAAGGGTAGAAGAACTGATTAGGATTGTTATTTGATTCGATTGCATGTTTAGGTTTTAGGGTTTTGGGGGATTTAGGTTGTTTATGTTGATTTTATGCAATTGATGAATTGATGAATGGTTTTGGTGTTAGATGACCTCTAAAATGTGTTATAATTGTGTTATGTTATGTTACTTGATGATATTTTGGTGTGGGAATTATTGTGGTGTGATTGGACTGAAATTGAGAGAGGAAGGATGTCAAAATCGCAGCAAAATTCTGCTTAAAATGCAGCATGCGTCGACCTGAAGATTCCTTGCGTCGACTCATGCAGAAAAGTTACTCAGTATGAGTCGACCTATAGGGTCGACCTGAGCAAACCCGAGTAGAACATGAATTCTATGCGTCGACCTGAAAGAGTTAAGCGTCGGCTCACAGCATTCAATTTTTGACAAATTTTTCCGGAGGTCATAACTTTCAAACCGTACATCCGATTTGTGTGTCGTTTTAGGCGTTGCGAAGCTGATTAAGAGATTTATATGATGAATTGGTGACATGGATAGTGGCCAATTTTATTTTTAAACCTCAATTTAATTTAAACGATGAATTATAGCATTGTGCATATATATATGTGTGAATGTAGCAATGTGTTGTATGGTGATGAAACTGTTTTGATTTCCATTGTGAATTGGATGATGTTTGACATGATTATGTGTGATATAATTGAATGATTGCTAAGACATGTACATGCTTATTGGTGACGAAATGGTGAGTTGTAATGAGACGATGTGAAGCATCGGATCGGTGATGTTATAAGTATGTCATATGTGTGCATTCATTTATACGCATTTTGGTGATGGGTCCCGGTAATGTTGAGGATCAAATGGTGGGCATAATTCCCATTGTGTGGAATTTGTGCCGGTTGGGCTATATCTAGGTGATGAATAGATCAGTCGGATGGGTTTAGCCCATGTATGGTACCACATGCATAGAGTCAGTTCATTCATGTGCATAATGATATAGTATGACTGAATGGATTGCGTATTATGTTCAGTGATGTTTTTTGTTGGCATGATTATTTGATTAACTGTTGTGAATCTGAAATACATGTTATAATTGGGTGAATAATAATTGTATGATGTTTTATTGCTTATGAATGTATAATACTTATTAATTTAGAATGAAACTCACCCTTACATGTTGACATTTTCAGATTGAGAAGTAGCGACTTATTGCTCGGTGATGATAGCTTGTAGAGTTCATCCGGTAGTTGGTGTCGTGTCAATCATGCTCTTGTAGTGTAACACTAAGGAACAATATAGTTTAGAGTTTAACTATGTACTCTATTTCATGGTTTTTTGGTGTTGTTTTATTACCTTAATTTTGGTAATGCGTATTTTCCGCTGTGATAAACATGATATAGTTATCTAACAAATCGTTTCTAATAATGCATGACAGTTGACATATGTTTTGTTTTAAATTAATTGTGGCACCCTTGGTTGCATGTTTTTACTCTGATTATTTTATAGATTACCGCGGGGTTTAGAAGGGTTTTACAATACTGGTATCAGAGCATAGTCGGTCGTTATGACCAGAGTCTTAGTGTCAGTCTTTCCCTTGTATGCGACAAGTGCAAGTTATCACTGTCGATACTCTTATGCTAACAAAATTATTTTTCGATTAGCAGAGCAATGGCTGGAAGGGGTGGAAGAAATGACGTTGCTATTGCAGAGGCTCTGGGCATGATTGCTGGTGTGCTAGGAGGGAATGCCAATGAAGCTGGGATTGGTGCCGACAGACAATTGGGAAATTTTCAGAGGAACAATCCTCCATTGTTCAAGGGCACACATGATCCTGAAGGTGCTCATAAGTGGCTGAAGGAGATCGAAAGAATTTTCAGAGTTATTGATTGTGCTGACAACCTGAAAGTGAGGTATGGTACTCACATGTTGTCTGAAGAAGCTGATGATTGGTGGATTTCTATGAGGGCTGAGTTGGATACTGATGGCATAGCAATCACATGGGCTGTGTTCAAGAGGGAATTTCTGTGGAGATACTTTCCTGAAGATGTTCGGGGAAAGAAAGAAATAGAACTTTTAGAGCTGAAGCAAGGTAACATGACAGTTCCGGAATATGCTTCCAAATTTGTTGAGTTGGCTAAGTACTACGTACACTACAATAATGACGAGGCTGCTGAATTCTCAAAGTGTATCAAATTTGAAAATGGTCTTCGTGACGATATCAAGCAAGGCATCAGGTATCAGAGGATTCGCCGGTTTGCTGATTTAGTAGACTATATCAGAATCTTTGAGGAGGATAACCTTAAACTGAAGCCATCTCACTCTCGCGATCTAGTTGATAAGAAGGGTAAGAAGCCTATGGATAGAGTTAAGCCATATGGTAAAGGAAACCCAAAGCTGGTGATTGGAAAAGGCCTAGTGGGGGAGATTCTGGTGCTCCCGTTAGGTGCTACAACTATGGTGAGCTTGGGCATAGAAGGAATGAGTGCAAGGGTGGGGAGAAGAAGTGCTTCAAGTGCGGTAAGGCAGGTCATATTGCTTCTGACTGCAAAATGAAGATCGTGACTTGCTACAACTGTGGTGAAGAAGGTCATATCAGTCTGTAGTGCACAAAGCCAAAGAAGAATCAGTCTGGAGGAATGGTTTTTGCTTTGTCAGGATCAGAGACTACTTCAGAGGATAGACTGATTAAAGGTACGTGTTTCATACATGACACACCTTTAATTGCGATTATTGATACTGGTGCGACTCACTCGTTTATCTCACTGGATTGTGCTAAGAGATTAAATTTAGAGATATCTAGTATAAATGGAAGTATGGTTATTGACACTCCTGCGTCGGGTTCAGTGACCACTTCATCTGCATGTTTGAACTGTCCTATTGATATATTTGGTAGAAAGTTTGGAATGGACTTAGTGTGCCTTCTACTTGAACAACTTGACGTTATTTTGGGGATGAATTGGTTGCAATTCAATCGAGTTCATATCAATTGTTTTACGAAGACGGTTATCTTTCCTGAAGAGGTTAGTGTCGAGGACTTAGCGATGACTACGAGACAGGTGGGTGAGGCGGTTAAAGACGGGGCAGCCGTGTTTATGTTATTTGCATCAATGGAGATGAAAGGAAAAGCAGTAAGTAGTGAATTGCCAGTGGTGTGTGATTTTAAGGAGGTTTTTCCAGAAGATGTTAGAGAGTTTCCACCTAAGAGGGAAGTGGAGTTTGCTATTGATTTGATTCCTGGAACGATTCTTGTGTCGATGGCGTCTTATCAAATGTCGGCATCTGAATTAGCTCAATTGAAGAGTCAATTAGAAGAATTGCTTGAGAAGGAATTTGTTCGTCCGAGTGTGTCACCTTGGGGTGCGCCGGTGTTTTTAGTGAAGAAGAAAGAAGGGTCTATGAGGTTGTGTATGGACTACAGACAACTGAATCAAGTTACTATCAAGAATCAGTATCCATTGTCGAGGATTGATGATTTGATGGATCGGCTGGTTGGAGCAAGTGTGTTTAGTAAGATTGATTTGAGGTTTGCATATCATCATATTCGAGTGAAGACGGACGATATTCAGAAGACTGCATTTAAAACAAGGTATTGTCATTACGAATATATTGTGATGCCATTTGGAGTTACTAATGCACCTAGTGTTTTTATGGAACATATGAATAGGATTTTTCATCCTTATCTTGATAAGTTTGTCGTAGTGTTTATTAATGATATTCTGATATATTCCAAAAGCGAAGAAGAACATGAGGAACATCTCAGAATTGTGTTGGAGTTATTAAAAGAGAAGAAGCTTTATGCCAAATTATCGAAGTGTGAATTCTGGTTAAGCGAAGTAAGTTTTCTTGGCCATGTGATTTCCAAGAGTGGTATTGCCGTAGATCCGACGAAGGTAGAAGCTGTGTCTCAATAGGAAGTTCCGAAGTCTGCTTCCGAAATTCGTAGTTTTTTGGGTCTTGCAGGTTACTATCGGAAGTTTATAGAAGGATTTTCGAAGTTAGCATTACCGTTGACTAAGTTGACTAGAAAGGGGCAAGCGTTTATTTGGGATTCGAAGTGAGATGAAGGATTTCAAGAGTTGAAGAAGAGGTTGACTAGTGCTCCTATTCGGATTTTGCCGAATCCGACAGAATCTTTTGTGGTGTATTGTGATGCTTCATTAATGGGATTAGTTGGTGTATTGATGCAGAATCAATAGGTAGTGGCTTATGCATCGAGACAACTCAAAGTGCATGAGAGGAATTACCCGACTCATGGTTTAGAGTTGGCAGCGGTGGCCTTTGTTTTAAAATTATGGAGGCATTATCTGTATGGTCCAAGGTTTGAAGTGTTTAGTGATCACAAGAGTCTGAAGTATCTCTTTGATCAGAAAGAACTTAATATGAGGCAGAGAAGATGGTTAGAGTTCCTTAAAGAATATGATTTTGGGCTGAATTACCATCCGAGTAAAGCGAATGTCGTTGCTGATGCGTTGAGTATGAAGTCCTTACAAATGTCCATGTTAGTGGTGCGGGAACTAGATTTGATTGAAAAATTCCGAGACCTAAGTTTGGTATGTGAAGGTACTTCTAATAGCATTAAATTGGGTATGCTAAAGCTGACAAGTGGAATTCTTGATGAAATTAGAGAAGGTCAGAAGATTGATGTTAAGTTGGTTGATAGATTGACTTCGATTAACCAAGACAAATGAGGTGATTTCAGAATTGACGAGAATGGTATAATGAGGTTTGGTAATCGTGTTTGTGTTCCTAATATTGCTGAACTTCAGAAGAACATTCTTGAAGAAGGACACCGGAGTGGATTGACTATTCATCCTGGTGCTACCAAGATGTATCATGATTTGAAGAAGTTATTTTGGTGGTCGGGAATGAAGAAAGAAATTGCTGAATTTGTTTATTCTTGTTTGACTTGCCAAAAGTTGAAGGTTGAACATTAGAAGCCGTATGGATTTATGCAACCAATGTTTATGCCATAATGGAAGTGGGACATCATATCTATGGATTTTTTTCTGGTTTGCCGAGGACAGTTAAGAACTGTTAAGCTATTTGGGTTATCATGGATAGATTGACGAAGTCTGCTCACTTCATACCGATGAGAATGGATTATCCTATGGAGAAGTTAGCTCAATTTTATATTGAGAAGATAGTGAGTCTGCATGGTATTCCTTCGAGTATCGTGTCAGATAGAGACCCAAGATTTACACCAAGATTCTGGGAAGGTTTGCAGAAAGCGTTGGGTACTAAGTTAAGATTGAGTTCTGCTTATCATCCGTAGACTGATGGTCAAACAGAGAGGACGATTCAATCATTGGAAGATTTGTTACGTGCTTGTGTGTTAGAAAAAGGTGGTGCGTGGGATAGTTATTTGCCGTTGATCAAATTTAGCTACAACATTAGTTTTCATTCGAGTATAGGTATGGCTCCGTTTGAATCTTTGTATGGTAGGAGATGTAGGACGCCATTATGCTGGTATGAATCTGGTGAAAGTGCCGTAATTGGACCAGAGATCGTTCAAGAGACTACAGAAAAGATTAGGATGATTCAGGAAAAGATGAAAGCTTCTTAGAGTCGTCAGAAGAGCTATCATGATAAGAGGCGGAGAACACTTGAATTTCTAGAGGGAGATCATGTGTTTCTGAGGGTGACTCCTATGACGGGTGTTGGTCGAGCGCTGAAGTCAAGGAAGTTGACGCCGCGTTTTATTGGTCTGTTTCAGATTACAGAAAGAGTAGGAGAGGTGGCCTATCGTATTGCTTTACCACCAAAACTTGCGAACTTGCACGACGTATTCCATGTGTCACAGTTGAGGAAATACATTGCGGATCCGTCTCATGTAATCCAAGTGGACGATGTGCAGGTGAAGGATAATTTGACAGTTGAAGTGTTGCCTATAAGGATCGAAGACCGGAAGTTGAAGAAACTGCGTGGTAAGGAAATAGCTTTGGTCCGAGTGGCTTGGGGAGGAGCAGCAGGTGGGAATGTTACTTGGGAGCTGGAGAGTCAGATGAAGGACTCCTATCCCGAACTCTTCGCTTGAGGTATGTTTTCGAGGACGAAAACTCTTTTAATGGGGGAGAGTTGTAACACCCCATATTTTTCCATTATAATTTAATTGAAGTATAAATTAATTGTTTGGAATTAATTAATTATTCGATGAATTATTGGAGAACTTGAAATAATAAAATTGGGCTTGTGTTGTGATTAGTAGAAAAGGGGGTGCTAAGTGTGCAGGCCTCACTAATCATATTTCTATTTTTCATAAAATAGAGAAATTTGTGAAAAAAGAGATTAGAAGCAAAAAGAGCCAAAGTGGGAGAACAGAGAAGATACGTGAAAGAGGAGCAGAAGAGGAAGAGAACCTTCAAGAGATTCAAGCTCTAAGGTAAGGGGGGACTCTTCGGGTTAAAGATTATTATACAATCAAGGGTAGTAGAACTGATTAGGATTGTTATTTGATTCGATTGCATGTTTAGGTTTTGGGGTTTTGGGGGATTTAGGTTGTTTATGTTGATTTGATGCAATTGATGAATTGATGAATGGTTTTGATGTTAGATGGCCTCTAAAATGTGTTATAATTGTAGTATGTTATGTTACTTGATGATATTTTGGTGTGGGAATTATTATGGTGTGATTGGACTGAAATTGAGAGAGTAAGGATGTCAAAATCACAGCAAAAATCTGCATAAAATGCAGCATGCGTCGACCTAAAGATTCCTTGGGTCGACTCATGCAGGAAAGTTACTCAGTATGAATCGACCTATAGGGTCGACCTGAGCAAACCCGAGGGGGACAGGAATTCTATGCGTCGACCAAAAAGAGTTATGCGTCGGCTCACAACATTTAACTTTTGACAAATTTTTCCGAAGGTCATAACTTTCAAACAGTACATCCGAATTGTGTGCCGTTTTTGTAACACCCTTCTAAACCCCCGCGACAATTTTAAACAATTATATCAGAGTAAAACATAAACACAAGGGTGCCACAATTATTTAAAATAAATAAACCAATCATGGTCAAGTCATGCTTCATTAGGAAACGATTTACTAAAATCACAATTATGTTTATCACAGCGGAATAAGAAACATCATCAACATAACCAAATGGAAACATAATCCAACACCAATTAAAATAGAGAATTCTCATAAATCTCTATAACTATCGTCCCCCAGTGTTACAAGATCAGAGCATGACCGACACGACCCAACATAAACGGATAAACTCTACGAGTCATCCTCACCGAGCACTAATGCCGCTACTCCTCAATCTGAAAATTGTCAACAAGTAAGGGTGAGTCTCATTCTCAATTAATCAATGTTATGCGTTCATAAGCAACAAAACATCATAATATATCATTCACCCAATTTTTCATATATTCAGATTCACATCTATTATTCATCAATTCACACAACAATAGATTACAACACATAACACAAAAATTCATACAATCATGTTATGACAAAATGCATATGACACAACCGACACTATGCATGTGGTACCAATAAACCGTGGAATCAATCCACCTAACCGATCTACGCCTCATCGAGATACGGCCCACCGACATAATTTCCGCACAGTGGGAAATATGTCCACCAACGATCCAAACATCACTGGGATCCAACATCAAGTGCATATGAATGAATGAAAACACACATAACATACTTACAAACATCACCGAACCACGATGAACAATTCATCTCAACACCACATCACCGAATAAGTATGCACATGTTTTCAACATCATTCAAATAATCATGCATTCATCACAATCATAATAATAATCACAACCAATTCATCATCACATCAAATACATTGTCACACCTATCACATATGCACACAATGTTCAATTCTCATCAAGTAATTAAATCGAGTTTTTAAAGAAATAAATTCGGCCACTGCCCATATTCCTCATTCATCATATAAAACATTTAATTACTTGCACAACGCCTAAAACGGCACTAAGAAATGATTCACGGATCAAAAGATACGTTATTTTAAAGTTTTATAAAAATTCACACACAGCAAGGTTCGCTCAGCGACGCAAGGCAGAAGCGAATCCTTCAGACCTCCGCTCAGCGGACCTCTAGCGACGTCCAACAGAAGCAAACTACGTTGGGACCTCCGCTCAGCGAACCTGCGATTTCAACAAACCCCAAGTCTGCGACAGACCCTGCGATTTCACATTCTTTTCACCCAAAAACGATTCCAGACATCACATACAGGCATACAAACATCGAATTTCTCATCACACATCATTATACATCAAAACCACACATCAATAACCAACAATCTATACAAATTCATCAATTATCCCAAATCATAACATACCTAACAATATCAAATCCCAATATACCCAATCGAATCGAATCATACGTTAATCCATCCTATTACCCATAATCACATAATAGAAATTAACCGGAAGAGTCCCCCCTTACCTTTGCCAAGAATCTGGACTTTTCTCCTTCTTCTCCATCAAACCCGTAAGCCTTTTTTCATCACTTTCAGCAAGAATCTCCAATCTTCAAACCCGCTTATCTCCCTCACCGAGAACTTCCCTGACACGAATTAATATATCAAATCGAAGGAAATTTCGTGTAGAATTCGAATCTTCAAGAATTACCTGATTTGGAGCTACGAGCAGAGAGTTATGACCCATTTGTGAGGGCTGCACCATGAATACGAAAATCTCTTTTCTCCATGAATTCTCCTTCTCCCCCTCTTAGGTTTTCCTTCTCTATTTCTCAATTTTCTCTTATTTACTTGTTTTATTAAAACATGGCATAATTTAGTAATGGGCTCAACACTTAACACCCCCCTCATTACTAAATACCTCACCTGGCCCAAAGACCAATACTCCATAATTCTTCCAATTAGTTCGACGAAATACCAATTAATTCAAAATAATAATTTAATTTCCGATTAAATTAAAATTAGAAAATATGGGGTGTTACAACTCTCCCCCACTAAAAGAGTTTTCGTCCTCGAAAACATACTTCAAGTGAAAAGTCTTGGATAGGAGTCCTTCATCTGACTCTCCAGTTCCTAGGTAACATTTCCCTAGTCGATCCTCAAGATTCATCTGACATAACCAACAGAAAGCATGTCTCATGCATTCAATCTCAGCTCTTACGTCGCATTCGACCACCTAAAGGCGTACCACTCGCTATATCTCGAAAAGGTTAACGACAATGAAACGTCGAGGTCCGACCCATACAATACGCCCATTAACTGAATAATATAATTACTCAATCCATGGTATGATCACACCTGATCAACACTGCAGTAATGCATACCATCTACCGAACTTACCAATTTGAGACACACTTTTCCATCTGAGCGATAAAATAATGCTTACACTTTTCACTAACCGCTTCCTTCAAGAGACTCGATAACAATATTCCTCTATCATTGAATTTCAACTATCTGACTCCTCTCAAGTCACACCAGCAATTATCCAACACGTTACATTCCGCTTTTGCTGCACTATCCTTATTACTCATTACAATCATCATCCCCAATTAGATTTCTTAGTTTTGCCCAATTCCAATTCTCTTTACTCATTCGTTTAAATCCTCCTTTACCATACATGGTACTAATTTACCACTTAGCAATACTTATACTCATTCAACAACAAATTCCTGAGTTACTATATCTATTAAGACATTCCAATCATCGGAACGAGTACACATGAGTAGTTATAATCACACTCATCAAACTCAATATACCATTGCTTACAAAATAGCTCAACTGAGTCCCACTCTTCTCCAAGAATTAAATCAACTTCGTCCTTCATAGAGTATAATTCCTCATTATATCTGGAAATCTACAATAACACCTTTCAACAGTAAAAAATTATTATAGCATCATATAGTATCAACTCATCGTCTTAACTTCGCCGAATGCATACTTGTCGACCACGTACAACCATAATAACATGTTCATCATCTCGGAAATTATTCAAAAGAGTTCTAATTCCCCGGCACAACATCTTTACATCCACTAGATTCTAAATCCAACATATAGATTAATACATGTTCTCTACGTAGGCTCCCGACATATTAATTCCTCACTGTCCATGAGTAGTACTCACAACAAAACTCCACATCACACTTTCGCTGCGCGACTCTAATTACCCGTATTAGGTCATCATCCAATATATTGCACTCTTTCATATTCACTTCTTCATAAGTTCACACAACATGGTGAGTGATTTATTCTTTACGGCTTAGTATCCATCGCATCTTATACCATTAAGGTAACAAAACAAATTCATTCTATTTATATGATTCCGCCTACTATCAACAAGAGATTAAGGGTGATCAAGTCCTCAATTTGTCAATAGATAGCTGATAACCACATTTAAGCATAAATTGAAGTTACTACATAATAGTGTCCTTTCTGAGTTTGCACTTAACTCATTAACATCGTCATAGTCCAATAATTCACTACGGTGTCCTTCTTCTAGAATATTCTTTCAAAGCTCAAAAACATCAAGAACACAAACCTGCTCACTAAACCTCATCATACCGTTCTCGTCGATTCTTAATTCACCGCCTTTACCTTGGTAATTCAAAGTCAACTTATCGGTCAACTCAACATCAGCTTTCTGACCTTCTCTAATCCCATCAAGAATACCACTAGTCAGCTTTAACATACCCAATCTAACACTATTAGGAGTACCTTCACATATCAATCTCAAATCTCTAAATTTTCCAATTAAATCCAACTCTTTCACCATCAGCACCAACATATTTAAAGACTTCTTACTCAACGCATAAGCTACTACTTACTGATTTTGCATTAATACACAACCCAAACTCATCAATGACGCATCACAATATACCATAAACGGTTCTAAGGTTAATTTCACCTTTACTACTAATCCACCCCTCACTTAAAATCCATCGGCACTCAATAATCTTTATTACCGAACACCTCATCAACTTATTCATCACAACATATACTACTCAACTTCGTTTCAAACAATCGTGGTAGTAGGCATTCCTATTCAACAAGTTTCACACTTCCTTAACCAAATTCAAAATCTCTCTTTATAGGATCACTCTACTGTATTTATAACTCTCCCATAAGGTAGAACATAACCTCTCCTCTTCGTAGGTTCAAACAACACATTAATCCGACACTCGGAACTCAAGATATGAATTTTCCAACGTCATCCGAAATGCAACATCGACATCTTGCAGCGACACTCTAAGTGATATCTCCACAACTCCTCAAATGATATATTCAATTCTTAAAATTGCTTCTCAACAAACCTTTTAATTATTTCTTCATTCCGTTCAACTCTGACACTGACATCCCATGCAGCACCAACAAACAAGTCTAGTTTTGAGAACAAGCGTAACTGCAACTTCACCTCTTTCTAACAACATACTGTCACAATTAAATATGTTATAGCTGCTGCAACCATTTTTATAACGAAGTTCATCTCGTTAGCTTTCCGAAACTTCAAACGGAACTCAAATCGGATGTCTAGAACTCCAGTTATGAATTTTCGAAGTTTCATAACGATTCAACAACTGTCCTGCGTTTTTCTTACGGAAATTCCGCTCTAAAACTCATCATCTTCAAATCAATCACATTCTAAACAGCTCCTTATCATATCTCTTCACTTCCAAACATTCTTATAACTTGAGCAACACATCCCATCACCGAAGTTCGTCTTCTGCAACATCACGAAACCAAATTCATGTACGCCATCACCAACCTTCTTATCCTTGAGATCATACTTGTCTCTTCGCATTACTCGCGCGTCAAAACGTTCTCAACAACATCGATAACCTCTACCATCATCTCAATTACTTACTAGTAATCCTACGACAAGGTTTACGACAATACTTTCTTTAATCACCGCTTCAACAGTGACCTTTCACATAGGGCTACTCACACGACAACATCATAGTCCATCAGGAGCACTTGAAGCATCACAACTTCAAAATTCCATTTTCCAGAAATAATCATCATCTACTCCGAGGCACTCCAACTGAAATAACAACCACAATCTACAGCCCATGTCACCTTCACTTCAGAAAACAATAACTCCGCACTCTTGTACTGCTGCCCTCCGCATCACGCTAACATCTTGCATCTGAGACATATCCGAGAAGCATAGCTTCTCCCCCACTAGTTTCAATCCCACTTCTGCAGGCAAACAGTTATAACACACCGAGTACCGACAGTGTTTCCCACACATGACGCATACCGAAAGGAAAATTAACAACAAGACTCTGGTCACATGACCGGATATGCTCTGATACCACTATTGTAACACCCTTCTAAACCCCGCGGAAATTTTAAACAATTATATCAGAGTAAAACATAAACACAAGGGTGCCACAATTATTTAAAATAAATAAATCAATCATGGTCAAGTCATGCTTCATTAGGAAACGATTTACTAAAATCACAATTATGTTTATCACAGCGGAATAAGAAACATCATCAACATAACCAAATGGAAACATAATCCAACACCAATTAAAATAGAGAATTCTCATAAATCTCTATAACTATCGTCCCCCAGTGTTACAAGATCAGAGCATGACCGACACGACCCAACATAAACGGATAAACTCTACGAGTCATCCTCACCGAGCACTAATGCCGCTACTCCTCAATCTGAAAATTGTCAACAAGTAAGGGTGAGTCTCATTCTCAATTAATCAATGTTATGCGTTCATAAGCAACAAAACATCATAATATATCATTCACCCAATTTGTCATATATTCAGATTCACATCTATTATTCATCAATTCACACAACAATAGATTACAACACATAACACAGAAATTCATACAATCATGTTATGACAAAATGCATATGACACAACCGACACTATGCATGTGGTACCAATAAACCGTGGAATCAATCCACCTAACCGATCTACGCCTCATCGAGATACGGCCCACCGACACAATTTCCGCACAGTGGGAAATATGTCCACCAACGATCCAAACATCACCGGGATCCAACATCAAGTGCATATGAATGAATGAAAACACACATAACATACTTACAAACATCACCGAACCACGATGAACAATTCATCTCAACACCACATCACCGAATAAGTATGCACATGTTTTCAACATCATTCAAATAATCATGCATTCATCACAATCATAATAATAATCACAACCAATTCATCATCACATCAAATACACTGTCACACCTATCACATATGCACACAATGTTCAATTCTCATCAAGTAATTAAATCAAGTTTTTAAAGAAATAAAGTCGGCCACTGCCCATATTCCTCATTCATCATATAAAACATTTAATTACTTGCACAACGCCTAAAACGGCACTAAGAAATGATTCACGGATCAAAAGATACGTTATTTTAAAGTTTTATAAAAATTCACACACAGCAAGGTTCGCTCAGCGACGCAAGGCAGAAGCGAATCCTTCAGACCTCCGCTCAGCGGACCTCTAGCGACGTCCAACAGAAGCAAACTACGTTGGGACCTCCGCTCAGCGGACCCCCTCCGCTCAGCGGACCCCCTCCGCTCAGCGGACCTGCGATTTCAACAAACCCCAAGTCTGCGACAGACCCTGCGATTTCACATTCTTTTCACCCAAAAACGATTCCAGACATCACATACAGGCATACAAACATCGAATTTCTCATCACACATCATTATACATCAAAACCACACATCAATAACCAACAATCTATACAAATTCATCAATTATCCCAAATCATAACATACCTAACAATATCAAATCCCAATATACCCAATCGAATCGAATCATACGTTAATCCATCCTATTACCCATAATCACATAATAGAAATTAACCGGAAGAGTCCCCCTTACCTTTGCCAAGAATTTGGACTTTTCTCCTTCTTCTCCATCAAACCCGTAAGCCTCTTTTCATCACTTTCAGCAAGAATCTCCAATCTTCAAACCCGCTTATCTCCCTCACCGAGAACTTCCCTGACACGAATTAATATATCAAATCGAAGGAAAATTCGTGTAGAATTCGAATCTTCAAGAATTACCTGATTTGGAGCTACGAGCAGAGAGTTATGACCCATTTGTGAGGGCTGCACCATGAATACGAAAATCTCTTTTCTCCATGAATTCTCCTTCTCCCCCTCTTAGGTTTTCCTTCTCTATTTCTCAATTTTCTCTTATTTACTTGTTTTATTAAAACATGGCATAATTTAGTAATGGGCTCAACACTTAACACCCCCCTCATTACTAAATACCTCACCTGGCCCAAAGACCAATACTCCATAATTCTTCCAATTAGTTCGACGAAATACCAATTAATTCAAAATAATAATTTAATTTCCGATTAAATTAAAATTAGAAAATATGGGGTGTTATAGTTTTGGGCGTTGCGAAGCTGATTAAAAGCTTTATATGATGAATTGGTGACATGGATAGTGGTTGATTTTATTTTTAAATCTCAACTTAATTTAAACGATGAATTATAGCATTGTGCATATATATGTGTGAATGTAGCAGTGTGTTATATGGTGATGAAACTGTTTTAATTTCCATTGTGAACTGGATGATGTTTGACATGATTATGTGTGATATAAATGAATAATTTCTAAGACATGTGCATGCTTATTGGTGATGAAATGGTGATTTGTAATGAGAGGATGCGAAGCATCAGATCGGTGATGTTATAAGTATGTAATATGTGTGCATTCATTCATACGCATTTTGGTGATGGGTCCCGGTGATGTTGAGGATCAAATGGTGGGCATAATTATCATTGTGTGGAATTTGTGCCGGTTGGGCTGTATCTAGGTGATGAATAGATCAGTCGGATGGGTTTAGCCCATGTATGGTACCACATGCATATAGTCAGTTCATTCATGTGCATAATGATATAGTATGACTGAATGGATTGCGTATTATGTTCAGTGATGTGTTTTGTTGGCATGATTATTTGATTAACTGTTGTGAATCGGAAATACATGTTATAATTGGGTGAATGATAATTGTATGATGTTTTATTGCTTATGAATGTATAATACTTATTAATTTCGAATGAAACTCACTCTTACATGTTGACATTTTCATATTGAGAAGTAGCGGCTTGTTGCTCTGTGAGGATAGCTTGTAGGTTTCATCTGGTAGTTTAGAGTTTAGAGTTTAACTATGTACTCTATTTCATGGTTTTTTGGTGTTGTTTTATTATCTTGATTTTGGTAATGCGTATTTTCCGTTGTGATAAACATGATGTTGTTATCTGACAAATCGTTTCTAATAATGCATGACATTTGACATATGTTTTGTTTTAAATTAATTGTGGCACCTTTGGTTGCATGTTTTTACTCTAATTATTTTATAAATAGCCGCAGGGTTTAGAAGGGTGTTACAAAAGGAGGCTTGAAAATTTTAATTCATGACAAAGACAAATTGCTATTGCAAGAAACAAAAAATGTGGTTTTCAAAGAGGTTTTCCACAATGTTGTATAGGTATTATCATTCCACATTATATTGTTTTTACATTTTTTACTTTCATATATAGTACTCATTTTTAATATGGACTTGCATGATTTTTATTATACAAGGGAAAAAAGGTCCTACATTTAAAGGTGACTACCTAGGATGATGTTTCACTTCAAAATTGCTAACTATATTCCTAAGGTATATGCTCATGTTCAATAATTTAATTTCTAATTTTCATCTGAGACTTTCTTTAAATATATTAACACTTGTATGCAACTTTGTAGATATTAAATATATTTTTATTATTGTTTTTCTATACTTTTCAGGATACAAGGAGAATTTTGGACTATATTTTTTGTGAACTAATTTTGAAGACAATTATTTGTCATTTCAGTTCTATTTCCTTTTGGTAATTTTATATAACTATGTAAAACAAATTAACGGTATATTGGTCGCAACTCTATTTCTATTTTATTCAATATGATACATTATGAATTTTTAAGACTTTTGTTTTCGTTTGTACAATATGATACACATTAAGATATAAAGTTACCCGTGCAGACGCACGGGTCTTCTACTAGTATTTATATGACAATCATCATTTAGGATATTTTTCTATTAATTCATATATATTTCTTAATCATAATTATATAATATTTATTTAATATTTATATCGATTTTGCGCGATCTGTGCATAGTATATATATATATATATATATATATATATATATATATATATATATATATATATATATATATATATATATATATATATATATATATATATATATATATATATATATATATATATATATATATATATATATATATATATATATATAGGGGATGTATCAAGTAGCAGTAATTTTTAAATAAGAGATAAGAGGATTCAATCCTAATAATTAGATTAATCAAGAGAGATAAATTAAATTATTTATTAAAATATTAATATAACTATTATTTTTCTCTCTTGATTAATCCAATGGTTAACATTGAATGCTCTTATCTCTTATCTCTTATTTAAAAACCCTCCTACTTGATATATATATATATATATATATATATATATATATATATATATATATATATATATATATATATATATATATATATATATATATATATATATATATATATATATATATATATATAGGGAGCATATCAAGTGAGAGCATTTTTAAATGAGAGGATGAGAGGAATAAATATCAACCTTTAGATTCATCAAGAGAGAGAAATTAATAGTCACATTAATGTATTGACATTCTCTCTCTTGATGAATCTAAAGGTTAATATTTATTCCTCTCATCTCTCATTTAAAAATGCTCTCACTTGATATGCTCCCATATATATATATATATATATATATATATATATATATATATATATATATATATATATATATATATATATATATATATATATATATATATATATATATATATATATATATATATATATATATATATATATATATATATATATATATATATATATATATATATATATATATATATATATATATATATATGAAAGGGGAAGGTGGAGAAAGTTAAGAGCAATGAACTTATAAAGGAGGCAAACCAAAGAGAATAATAGTGTAGAACCCATCTGTTAATCATGAATAAGACTAATTCCTAAGCATTTTGGTCCGTAGCATGAATAAGACTAATTAATTACAAAGAAAAGCTGATAGATTAGTGTCACTAATCATGATTATTGTTAATGAAAAGTGTTTAGCCATATGCGTCCCTTTTGAAATGCAAAGATTGGTAGAGAGAGAAGAACAATGTAGGAAACATGTTGACCAAAATGTTTGTGTTTTCAGCTTCTTTGTTTGAGCAAGAAAACAAGGTAGCAGCCATTTGCATATTTTCTTGGACATGTTTTGGGTGACATTATGTGATCATCAAACAGAATAAATCCCATTAACATTTTTTAATTACCATATGATACATGTTTGCTACTTTCCAATCATTTCTATATCATCCATCATTTTGGTTAGTTAAATTGGACCTACATTAAACATTCCTTCATTCAAATCAAATCTTAATCTCCTCCCTATAGGTTACCTTATCATTTTTTAATAGATTAATTTTTTTCTTCATCTCTAATACTACTTTTCAAATTAATTTTTGTTATTATTTTTCAATATAAAAGTTTTATTTTAATTTTATTTTCTTAACTACTAGTATGGTTCTTAGGTTAACATGATACAATATAAAATTATGCACCACCTAGAATGGAATGGTCAATATATTTTATTCTTATTAAAAATAGGTTCGAGGATATTGAAATTGTAGAAGGTGATGAATATAAAATTACTGGAGTATCACTTGAGATAATATAAATGTGCATTTAAAAAAATTTAGTTTTGTAATAGTTGTGTGAAGATACATTTGAATATAAAGCTCAGATAGGAATTAGTCACTTTTTAATGGGACCACTTCCCAAGGAGGTCAAGTGGGTTGGGACCCATTTTTTTAGTTTAGAAAATGTTACACATTAATGATACTATTAATTTTTCAAAAGAAATATAGCTATAGTATTAAAATATTGTTGGTAGTATTTTTTTATTGAGTATTGATTGCTGGGATTTGATATTTTCAAAGAAATAATGATATTTTAATGTATGGAGTACTTTTAAGATCTAGCAGAAGAATCAGTTAGATAGTGTAGGCCATATTATATTTTAACTCTAGTTATAATAATAAATTTAAAAGTGCTTTGTGTATTAACAATAGAAAGCACATGGTTTGGTCAAACATGATATTAGTATATTTCAACTTTAATATTAGAAGCCAAAATAGTTTCCCTTTTACCCAATATTTTAAAACCGGACTAGAACGGCGGCGGATCGATTAAGAAACCAAAAATTAGAGAAGCACCAATAGAATTTAATTATTAGATTAGATAAATTATTGAAGAATAAGTTAGAACAGACCTAAATTAATATAATTAAATGTGGAGAGAGAAAACTATTATTTATCATTTTTAACCATTAAATTGAGAAAAATCAATGGTCTAGATTTGGAGTAAGTTATAATAACTTGCTCCTGGAGTAAATATAACCCTCCTCATATATATATATATATATATATATATATATATATATATATATATATATATATATATATATATATATATATATATATATATATATATATATATATATATATATATATATATATATATATATATATATATATATGAGAAGGGTTATATTTACTCCAAGAGTAAGTTATCAACACTTACTCTACATCTTAACCATTAATTTTTTCAATCTAACGGTTAAAATTAATGAGTAATTAAATATGGAGAGAGAAAATCAATACTCATTAATTTTAACCATTAGATTGAGAAGAATTAATCGTTAAGATAAGGAGTAAGTGTTGATAACTTACTCTTGGAGTAAATATAACCCTCATATATATATATATATATATATATATATATATATATATATATATATATATATATATATATATATATATATATATATATATATATATATATATATAACGTAACAAATAAAAACTTTAATTATAATGAAAACCAAGAATTTTTAATAATAATTATAGAATTTAATTTAATGATTCAGATTTATTTTAGATTTTAAAATAATTATTTAATGGTTAGATGAACAAAATATATATTTAATATTTATTTAAAATATAAGATAAATTTGAATCATTAATTTAAATACAACATTTACTGTTAAAAGTTTTCAATATATATATATATATAATCTCGACGAGCAGAACACGTGGCCAGCAACGATCAAGCTTGAACTTCGGGACGGTTCAAGGCACTCCGATGCCAAAATAAGTGTTTGAACAACGAGGTACAACAGAAAGGTAAGAGATTTTGGGTAGAATTGTGATTACCTTGCCCTCGAGGGTTAGAGGGCTATTTATAGGGCAGCTCTATGAAAATGGACTCCATCTTTTGAGGGCCCACGCGTGGTTTACGGCCAGAAAACGCGGATAACTAGTCGTTGCTGAGCACGAGGCTTCAGTGTGCTCTGTTATGTCTTGTGTTTGCCCGGAGCAGACCGGGGAAGACTATGGCGTGTTTGGGCCAGAATGCATTGGGTCAAAGAGTGGATTGGGCCAATTGAAATAATTGGGCCAGTCCAGAACTATATATATATATATATATATATATATATATATATATATATATATATATATATATATATATATATATATATATATATATATATATATATATATATATATATATATGGTCATGTTAACGAGTGTTCCGGGAGCATTGGTTAAACATTGCTAATGAAAAATATATTTTATATTCAATGCATTACATACATATATTTTGGGTAAAAATTTATCTTTTTTCTTTATTAAACAATGTTTAACTTACATTTTTAATCTCTTTACCAGTGCCCTAGTGGCATTCGTTAGCATTACCTATATATATAAAATTACACCAGAAGAAACGTATTGTTTCAATATATTAATACTTAACACAAGTAAATCATTATAGATTAATCTCAAACTTTATACATATAATCTATGTGATATTATGTTTCAATCCAACGATTGATTTAAAAAAATATTCTAAATGAAGTTACGAGTAAATGAACCTTCTGTTCTACTGAACACTTTGAAGGAACTCCAACAGAATCAATCAACCTTGGCTAGTCGTCTGGATAAGCAAGATGACACCAATGCTGAAATCAGATCTTGGATGAAGACTCAAGAAGAAACCACCAAGAAGCAAGCTGAAGACACTTCTG
Organism: Vicia villosa; assembly: GCF_029867415.1. Lineage (NCBI taxonomy): Eukaryota > Viridiplantae > Streptophyta > Magnoliopsida > Fabales > Fabaceae > Vicia > Vicia villosa. The sequence goes on along the minus strand of NC_081180.1, from coordinate 202,566,186 downwards.
AGATTAAGAACCTTCTGGCCACCTTAGCCTTTAAGTTTACCCAGTAGTAACCTGTCTTGCGTCTTAGTTAGTTTTCTCTGTTTCTGCATCTGCTTGTCTGCATCTGTATTCTCTTATCTTCTGATTAATCAATGAAATATCTTTTTCTTTCTTCACTCTATGTGTCTCTCATCTGAATCTTTTATGCTTTTTGATGTTATGACAAAAAGGGGGAGAAATGTGATAATTGAATTGATTTATTATATCAGTTGTTGGGCTTAAGTCTCAACATTCCTAACAATTATTTGCAAGTTTTCTGTCTTTGATAGTTTTTGCAGGAATGTGATATTCTGGACAAGCTCAATATGAGAAGCAAATACATGGGAAAAGCAATTCTAAAGCTCCTAAAGATTTGAAGCAAGCCGAGTGCTCTGAAGCTTCAAGTCCAGAAGCAAGAAATGTTGTGATCAAACCTAGAAGCTCTAATACATGAAGTCTCAAGTTCTGATGGATCAGATACATAGAAGACTGAAGACATAAGAGCTCTGATACAAGTGATCACAAAGAGAAATTCAAAGCTCTGCATCTGTCCAATGGAAGCTCTGAATGTTCTGAAGTTCTAATTCAACGTGAAAGTCTCAAATGAAATGGAAAAATACTCAGGGAAGTCTTTTATTTATAAACTCTTCTAGTATTAATTTCAGGGGGATATTGTTAATCTCAGGGGGAGACACATTCACACACTCTGATTATATGCTTATGCTATATCTGTGAAATTCTCTTTGTTCATCTGATATTCTGGATACAGATTCATATCAATTATATATGTTTTTGTCATCATCAAAAAGGGGAAGATTGTTAGAACAAGATTTAATCTGATCAATATTCTATGTTTTGATGATAACATTATATATGAATTTTGTATAAGATAATGTGGTACTCTAATCCTTTGCATTTTGCATTTCAGGAATTACATAAAGAGTATGCACAAATCAACGCTCAGAAGCACTGACTCAGAAAGTTCTGGATGACTTCATCAGAACATGCTCTGGCAAGACATCAAAAGATGGTCATGCAGAATCAGAACATGAACTGGAAAGCATCAGAAGAATGGAAGTCAGAAGAACAAGCTCTGAAATTCTAATGGTATCACGCTCAAAGCTCTTCAAAGTTAGAAGACAGAAGATGCTCTGCACCAAGCTGATGGCTCTGATATTCAAACGTTGTTATCTACAAATCTGAGTCCAGAAGAAAGTACAAGATGAAAGGTTGTAACGTCAAATCTCTGACTGACAAAAGGAACGTTAGAAGCTACAAAAGGCAAAGTCAGTAAAAGCAGCAAAAGCAAGGCTCGAGGTAGTTGACAAAAGTTTGAAACATTAAATGCAGCGTTGTACTATTCACACAAGGCACTAAATGCATCCCAACGGTCATTTCCTCTCAAGCGCCTATATATAGAAGTTTTGTCCAGAAGCTGAATATAACACTTGCGCAAAACATACAGAAACGCTGTCAAATTCAAAAGCTTACAAACTTCATCTTCAACCTCACAAACTCTTTGTAATATTTAGTGAGTGTTAAGAATATAACTTAAGAGAAATATCACAGTTGTGATTACAGCTTTATTAGAAGCATTCAAACTCTTGTAAACTTTATTTTACATTGATTGTAAAAGTATTCCTAGAGTGATCAAGTTGTGATCTGTAGACTCTAGAAGACTTAGAGGTTATCTAAGTGGAAAACCATTGTAATCAGTTGGATTAGTGGATTAAATTCTCAGATGAAGTAAATACTTTTCATTAACTACATAATCATAATATTCCTCCATTTGAAAAGAGTGAGATAATACTGTAGTTTTAAAAAAAATTGGTGCATGCTTTATTGCAGTTTTAAAAGAAATTTGGTGCATGCTTTATTCCCAATGACAAGGCTTCATAGTTTTTTTTTTTAAAAATAAAGACTTCAGATTTTCAAATAATATTCTTTTTTTAAGAAGAATAATATTCGTTCATAAAAAATTATTATTATTAAAAAAAATTAATGCAATAATATATTAAAAATCAAATTGTATTATGTAGTGACAAATATTTGCTAAATCATTTTTATCTTTTTTCTTTAACATAATGAATAATTTATTAAAAATATATGTAATCATAATCAAATTAAAAAATCAAGGCTTAATTATAAAACATATTTTAAAAACATACTTATCAAACAAGTTTTTTAATTTTTCATCTCTAAAATAGTTTTTAAAAACACAATCATCAAACATGTTTTTTTTTTCATTTTCTTAAAAACAATTTTTTAAAACAATTTCTTAAACTAATTTTAAAAATTAAAAACGAAAACTCTTTCAAACGAACCCTCAATATTTAAATGATAAAATGTGTGTATAATTATGAATATGAAACTATTTTACTATATTAAGAAAATTATAGAAATTATGTCCATTTTAAGACATTATTTGTAGGGGTGGCAAAACAGGCTCGGCCCGCGGGGAAAGCCTGTTTTACCCGCATTTTTTTGCGGCGCGGGACAAGATTTTCGGCCCTCTCTCTTTCATGTGCCCGCCCCGCCCCACCCCGTTTTTTTGCGGGCTTTTGCGGGCATGCGTTTTTTCCTACAATTTTACTATTTTTAGGCCTAAAAGGTTCAATGCCCGCGGGCTTTCCCGCCCCGCCCTCACTTTTTTGCGGGCGCGGGACAAGTTTTTAAACCCGCACTCTTCAATATGTTCGTCCCGCCCCGCCCTGTTTTTTCGCGGGCTTTTGCGGTGCTGGCCTAAACGGGGCGGGCATGCCCGTTTGCCACCCCTAATTATTTGTGTCTACTAGTTTCACAAAGCGTGTCAAAATTTTAATTCAAAGTATTATAATAGACACAACTTAAGCAAAAATACTTGTATGGATATAAATTTAAATTCATACTTTTAGGAACAACCAATAAAAAGAGAGAAAATTCAAATTTATTTAAAATTTAATTTTGTTTTTAATTGACATCATGGGATGGTTGTGATAATGGAGGAGAGAGATAATTTTATTTTTATTTTTTAATTAATAAAAAATTTGTAATTAATTGTGTGTAAATCCAAATATTATTGTATTTTTGTTTTTTTTTTTAATAATAAAATTAGGGTATTTAGGAAGAATAGAAATATTTGGGCTTAGGCCTTTTTTCTTACAAAAAATAAAATAGAAATATGCTGTAAAAAAGGAGTACAAATATAAAAAGGACCACATGCATATTCTTATGTAAAAGAAATATTAGGTGACACATTGAAAATGAAAAAGAATTTTTTTTCTCCAAATTTAATATTTATGTGGACGCAATAAAATAATCAAATTTTCTCTAAAGTTTGAAGTTTATTTTTGAAAAAAAAAATAGGGAATATACACTTCACTCTTCGAAAAACTAAAAAATATGCTTCATTCTTTATAAAACTAAGAAATTTTTACTGAAAATTTAATAATGCATCTTCGAAAGCATTTAAAATTATACAAATTCTTGTAATTCAATCATACAAGCTATTTTTTTCAAAATTTAATCCAATATCTTCCTATACTATTTTGGGATGTATCTGAAGATATATCTTTAAATTATTAAAGAAGTTGTGATTTTTGACTGTGTTGGAGAGCACTCTAACGGTGGGACAAGTAATTCACACAAAAATCAAGTTTGAACTGTATGAACAAAACTAGGGAAGTGGGCTACAGCAGGAGCCTTAATTTGTATTGGGCCTAACAATAGTATATTTTCAATATTTTTTAGGATAATGAATATGAAGCAATTTAACCCCACCTTTATATCTCTACTTCCATATTTTAATTATATATGTTTAGTTTTAAATTTTCATTTTTTACCAATTTTTTCACAATTGTTTATGCACATTTAAGTATAAATCTATCATATAAGAAGAGTCTACCACTTCCTCATCTCTTAGCTATGCCACATCATCTTCTCTTCCCACAAAAATCCACATCATCCCTTCCAATTGTGTGTTGCTGATCACATGCTGTTATTGTGGGCTGCGGCAGTTTCTTATTTGATCATTTAACTTCTGCTACATTCAACTTCTCACACATTCATGATGCTGCAGTTATGATTCTTTGCCTCCCTCTGGCCATCCACTTTCCAAACGGTTTACACACATAATTGGTCTCATGTAATGGCTTAGATATATATATCTCTCACTACTTCACGATCCATTTATGGTTTTCCTTTCACTTTTCTTCTCCATTTAGGGTTTCTTTTTTCCTTCAATTCGATATTCATCCACCGCGAAACATGCTGATAACATGTGAGTTTCTTCTCCCGATTTTGTTTTTTCGATTTAATGTTTCCGATCTTGTGTTCGTTTTTGTTTGGTAGGTTGAAGCGCAAGGACGCTGGTGCTGGAACTAAGCAATCGAAGATGACTGTGAAGGATCCTAATTTGCTTTGTTTTCATGTATGTTTCCGTGCTGAAAATCATTCGATCTACTTTGTTAATTTAATCGTCACATAAGATGAATGTAACATGAAGGAATTGATTTAGTTCATTTAGGTTGTGATAGCTTTTGTAAATTTTAAATCACAATTACAATTTCTTTCACTGCAGATGGCTACTCTTGCTACCTATTTTGGTCTTGGGAAGCAGACACACATGGAGTTGTTCCAAAAGAAGGTTATATCACTCGCCTTATAGTCGTTTCCATGGTTTGTAGCAGGTGTAGGATTTAACTATTATATTGATGTTAGCAGCATCAGCCAACATTGTAGGATGCAATATCATAATGTATATATGCATTGATCAATCAGACTTCTAATTGCAATTGGCATTTTTTGGTACTATCATGGAACTGCTTATATACAGTTACCAATTTTTAATCTTTCTTTAATTTCTACATATGATTGAAGACATTGGCTATGGAGGTATACCACTTTTTGAAGAGGGTGATTACCTTTACATCATTGACTAAAAGACTGATTTAAAATGTTTCTGTTAAAGGCACTGTCAATTTTTATGGACTTGATCATTCCATCATGGTGGTGTCTGTATTTGTGGAGGTAATGTTTGTTTTTTTTTTCAATTAAAGAAAAATAATCAACTTTGTTTTTTAATTATTAACTCATATGATTTATGTCATCACAGATATCAGAATTGTCAATGCAGCTAATTAAACAGCCACAACTGAGTAGAAGTTTGACAGATTTAATAGTCATCGCATTCTGAACCTTCTATTCACTTTGATGATATATATATATATATATATATATATATATATATATATATATATATATATATATATATATATATATATATATATATATATATATATATATATATATATATATATATATATATATATATATATATATATATATATATATATAACTGAGCTGCTATCTCTTTTTCTTTGCTTTCTTCATATTTTCTAAGGAGTACATGATTTAAAATAAAAACGTAATGTATATATATAAAAAGTTATAGTATTAATATAATGAAAAATAATATCCCTTTAATGTCTCTATTTGAGATTAGTTTGAAGAGTTTAGATTTTAAATAAAAAAAAAGTTATTAGTTTTATTGTAAAATTAGTTTTTATTTATAAAATTAGTATAAATTAGTATAATATTTTATATAAGTGTATTAAAAAAAATTACTAATTTTTTTATATCAATGTCTTTTCAAAACATTATATACTAGTAGTAATTAAAACAATGATTGCCAAAAATATACTACCATTAATTGCAATTATATATTTATATTTGATTAGTTATTTCTTTTATATTTGTATCTAATTTTTTTTCTTCATAATTATTATTGCATAAATATTGTATGATATTTTTTTTTATTAATCATACCATTTATTTATAATTTTTACTCTTATATAGACATAGAAGATTTTATATACTTTACCTTTTAGCGACATGAAATGTATGGGCAAAGAAGACGTAAACCTTATGTGCCAAAGAAAACTTGAAATATATTGGTTCATATATTTTTTATCAACCAATTAAAAATAGTACTATATTATAATAATAAATATTAATAATGTGATAAAAAGATAAAAGTATGGAAGATACATAATTTTCTTCTATTAATTTTCTATTTTAATCGTTAAATTTAATTAATTGTAATTAATGTACTACATGTTATAACTCGCGTTTGTTCACATAATTGATGATTTTAAATTATTTCCTATAAAGTTAGAAAATATTTTCTTTTATTTCTTTTTAAAAGCAACACGTTAAAACAAATCACATATCAATTATTGTTGGCATTTAAAGCAATATTAACAAAATAGGACCGTTTCTGTTACACTTATGAAAATATTAATAGGCCTTAAATCATTCCAAATATATGTATATATTGTGTTTGTATATTACAGTTGAATAAAAATAAATTAATATTAAAAACAAATCTTAATCATTTATTGTATTCAAGATATAACATACCAAAATATTTCAAATTATTGACCATAGAATAATATATTAGTTGTTATTTAACTTGAAATATGTATGTCAATGAAGTTTGTGAGGTTCTTCGGCTTTAGCTTTTCATTAGGTTATCATATAGTTACATAATATGATGATTGAATATTACTAGATCATTGGCCCGTGCGATACACTGGTATTTCAAATCGAATTTTATAATATTAATATTTATTTTATAATTATAATATATTAAATTATTTTATTAATGTTACATATAACAATTATACTATCATATTAATATATTTTCTACTAATATTATTCTGTTATATATAACTTTATCTTTTATTTATCATAAAAATTAAAATATTCATAATTTTATTAATATAATACCAAAAAATTTTAAATGAAAATTTTATTAATATTAAAATTAGTCTTATACTGTCATATATTGTATAAATAGTATAATTTTATTCATCATAATATTAATATAATAACATGTGCGATTGAGAGTAGTAAAATAATGTGAAAATATTTTTAAAAAAAACTTAATAATACAAAGAAATTCAAAAGTCAATATAATAACACATGATTATATTTGTACACGATTAAATTATTGACATTTATGTTTTTAGTTTTTCGTTGTGAGTTTAATTTCAACTTAAAACAATAATAATTATTGATACTTAATAATTATGTCCTTTGATTATTTTTTAAAGATTTACCCATAATCTCCACCATTTATTTTAAAATCCAATGGTTCATATTCATTCTCACATTCTCATATAAATATAGCATTCTCATATGATATGCCCTCATATATAGGGCATATCATATGAGAATGACATATTTATATGAGATTGTGAGAATGAATCTGAACCATTGGATTTTAAAATAAATGGTAGAGATTATGGGTCAATCTTTTTTCTCTCTCTCCTACTTCATTTAATTCAAAATGTAGGAGAGAGAAAAAAAATTCACCCATAATCTCCACCATTTATTTTAAAATCCAATGGTTCATATTCATTCTCACATTCTCATATAAATATAAATTCTCATATGATATGCCCTCATATAGGGCATATCATATGAGAATGAAAAATTTATATGAGAATGTGAGAATGAATCTGAACCATTGGATTTATATATATATATATATATATATATATATATATATATATATATATATATATATATATATATATATACATATCAACTACTGAATTCATCAAGAGAGAGAATGTTAATACATTAATGAGACTATTAATTTCTCTCTCTAGATGAATCCAATGGTTGAAATTTCTTCCTCTCATTTAACTTACTCATTCTCATATATATATATATATATATATATATATATATATATATATATATATATATATATATATATATATATATATATATATATATATATATATATATATATATATATATATATATATATATTTTTTCTGGACTGGGCCAAGATTCGGCCCAATCTACTTTTGACCCACTTAACCTTGGGGGTCCAGGCTGTCTCATGGCCCATAAAGAGCAAAGACTGCTCGTCTACGCTACGCCCGACATAATGCTCCTCGTGAGCTGCCTGGCGCCCCGCATGGATGCTCCTCGTGAGCATCCTCTCCGCCGAGGACTCTGCTCCTTGTAGGGATCTTCATATTCAACCCCCCGAGTAATGCGGGGTCCACGTGGTCCCTAAAGACCGCGTCTCCCCTAAACTTCAGAGCGGTTAACCAGGACAGAGGGCACTCACGCACCTCCGATATTTCCGCCTAGGAAACCTGGCAGTCTCCTAATTGGGCCTGGGCATCCAACCCAAATAGCGAGATCATGGCCCAGTGCTGGGGGCTATAAATACCCTCTTTCACTATAGGGTCAGGTATTCAATTCTTTCTAACCTTTAGCTCGTACTTGCACTCCTTTGCTCGTCTTCTTACTTTGGCATCGGAGTACCTTGCAGGTACACCCCCCTTCACTTCACGAAGATCCAACATCCGAGCAGGCCTTGACGATCCTTCTGATCAGGTACGATCAGTGGCGCCGTCTGTGGGAACCAAGCTTCCCCTTCTTTAACAAACAAAGATCAAAGCAAATCCATCCTACATTCGTCCTGGCGGCCAACAACAATAATCGAGGAAATCCTGATCCCTTCCACCTCGATCCTCTCATTCACGATACCACTACTGAAGGACAGAATCAACACCGACGGGAGGGACAACAGCCCCCTGCTGACGGGAAAGGAAGACCAAGGCATGAAATCTCCCAACCCAGTAGGAACGAGCAAGCTCAAAACGACAGGAACGAGCAAGCTCAAAACAACAGGAACGAGCTAGCTCAAATCCAGAACAACGAAGCTGACTCCAGGGACGGGCGACCTGCCTCCTCCTTCAGTCATACCTCCCAGAGGCGAGGGACCCGGTACGAGGACGACCAGGAGCAAGTCGACGTCCCCGAGGATGCCGACCCTACAACTATCATAGTGCTCGCGGCCCTCAAAAAGACCAACCGCCTCATCCAGCAACAAAGTGAGCGGATTGACAGGCTAGAAAGGAAACGACGATCACGATCTCCCCCACGGAGACATTACCGATTACGCTCCTCCTCGTCCTCACGCTCCCCGCCAAGGAGGTATCGCCGACTTTCACCATTTTCTTCGCGCTCCCCGCCTTAGAGGCACCGTCGTCAAAGATCCTACTCCCGCTCCCCTCGACGGAAGAGCAGGAAGAACCAGAAACCCGAGGAAGCAGAGACGGGAAGCCCCTCCCCCGAACAAGATCATCGGGATCCCTCCAAGACCGTGGTGAAAAACCGCGAGCGTTCCCCTCCCGAGGACAATCGCAAAGCTTTTGGAAAACCACAAACAAAACCTCGGCGAAAATACGGCAACCGTGGAAGGCACTCAACTTCCCCCGGACCAAGCGACGAGGAAGACTTCCGCAGCCCTCTGTCAGAGGAGATCCGGCGAGCCCGCTTTCCCTGAGGAATGGAGAAACCTCCAACCCTGGACCTTTACGACGGGACCACAGATCCCGACGATCATATACGGAGCATCGAAGCCGTCATGGACTACCATGTGGTCCGAGGATCCATCAAATGTCGGATCTTTCCGACCACACTCAGAAAGGGAGCAATGACCTGGTACAGGAATCTTCCTCTCAACTCCATCCACTCCTGGGCAGAACTCAAGAAGCTCTTCTCCAACCACTTCAAGGCCTCTCGCCGACAACCGAAATCCGAAGCGACCCTCGAAGCTGTCATCCAGGGTACCGACGAGCCTCTTCGGGAATATCTCGACAGGTTCAACAAAGAGGCCGTCCAAGTGCAGACGACCGACCATATGAAAAGGTACCTCCTCGAACGAGGACTCCTCCCTGGGAGCGACTTCAAGAAGGCCATCAAAATTGAGAAGGTGCGCACCATGGACGCTCTCCTCCTCAAAGCCCAAGCTTATATTGCTTTCGAGGAAGGCAAAGCAGCCGTGAAGAAAGCCTCAAGAGGCAACGACACTGCCCGCAGCTCGAGCCGAGGCCATGAGAAAAGGAAAGATGACAGGCCCCGCGACACGAAGGAACACAGGGGACCATCTGGTCGTTTCAATGACTACACCCCACTTGAACGTCTCACGCGAGCATATCCTGCTCGAATGCCAGAGCATCGAGTTCAAAAATTCCAACGTTAAGCCCACGAGGCCAAATCCCACCAGGCCGGGGACTGACAAATCCAAATACTGCAAGTATCACAAAAGTCACGGCCATCTGACCGACGAATGCATACACCTCAAAGATGCCATCGAGACTCTGATCAAGGAAGGTCGCCTGTCTAAATACACGAAGAAGGGAGAACCTTCTCGGAGAGAAGGGTCGAGGAACTCTGACAACGACAATTCACAAGATGGACGACCATTGCAGGTTGCTCTGTCCGTCACCCGACCAAAGGACTTCATATCTTTGATTGGAGTGACCTCCGCTTTTAGCACATGGGAAGGATTCCCGACCGCGATGGTCATCTCCAACGGCGGGGGTCCAGGTTCACTCACGATCAGCTCAGTAAAAAGAAAGTTTGACGAGCTGATCAGCGCCAATTCAGATCTCGGCCCAACCCTCCAGAAGTTCAGAGGAAAATCAGACCCAATCACTTTCTATCTAGAAGAGCTCCCCGGTGGAGCCCCAAATGCCACGATCGCCCTGCTCGTTCGAGCAAGGATGGCCAATTTCGACGTCCGACGAGTCTTGATTGACGAGGGAAGCTCAGTCGACATCATGTACTCCCATCTCTTCAAAACCCCCAAGCTGGACGACTCCCACCTTACTCCATACGTAGGCTCCGACCTCCAGGGCTTCAACGGAACCACCACCAAACCACGGGGTTACGTAGAGCTGATCGTCACTTTTGGGGAAGAAGAAGCATCCAGACAAGTCAAGACAAGATTCCTGGTGATCGACTGCAAAACTCTTTACAACTGCATCATCGAACGACCCACTCTAGTCGAACTTACAGCCGTCCCCTCAACCGTGCACCTGAAGATGAAGTTCTATACAAAAAGGGGACGAGTGGCCACCATCAACGCCGACATCGAAGCGGCCAGAAGGATATTCGACGCATCGATGAAAGGATTACAACTGATCGCCCCTCCTTCCAGCTCCAACAAGAAGCCGAGAGCCGAAGACAAGCCAGCTCGAGAAGACCTTCAGCAACCGACCAACGTCAGCTCAGTCGACCTCGACGCCCGTTTTACGAAAGAAGAACTGAAGAACAGCGAAGAACCACAATCAAGGACGACCCACCCCGTCTGACCAATACCGGACGGCGAATTTGAGCTTGTCCCGCTTGGCGACAACCCTGACAAGGCGGTGAAGATCGGCAAAGACATCCCAGATCTGCCGAGGAAACAACTCGTGGCTCGCCTTCAAGCCAACGCCGACTTGTTCGCTTGGAGTGCAGCTGAAATGCCCGGACTCGACCCTGAGGCCGCCTGCCACCACCTCTCCATTGATCTAGCCGCGAAGGCAGTAGTTCAACGTAGGCGTCGGCTATCTCCCGAGAAAGCGGAGGCTGCCGAGAAAGCTGTAAAAGACCTCTTAGAGGCAAATTTTATTTCCGAGGCCAAGTATTTAACTTGGCTCTCAAACGTTGTATTAGTTAAAAAATCTAATGGAAAATGGAGAATGTGCATTGATTATACTGATGTTAACCGGGTTTGTCCCAAAGATGCTTACCCTTTGCCTAACATTGACAGGATGGTCGACAACTCGGCCGGTTATAAATTGTTGTCTTTTATGGATGCTTATTCAAGTTACAACCAAACCCCTATGGCGAGATGCGAAAAGCAATGCACGGAATTCATGACTGAGTCGGGCAACTATTACTACAATATAATGCCCTTCGGACTCAAGAATGTCTGAGCCACTTACCAGCGGATGATGAACAGGGTATTCCGAGGAGAAAATGGTGACACCCTCGAGGTATACATGGACGACATGATCGTCAAATCCCGAGAGGACGCCGACCACACCACGCATCTCGAACGAGTATTCGAGCAGGCCAGGTCCGGCAAGATGCGTTTCAACCCAGAGAAATGCACCTTCGGCGTCCGAGCAGGAAAGTTCCTCGGTTTCTACTTGATCGAAAGAGGAATAGAAGCCAACCCGGATAAATGCCGAGCATTCTCGGAATTCCCCACACCTGACAATAAGAAATCCATCCAAGTCTTAAACGGGATGCTCATAGCGCTGTCCCGCTTCGTCGCAAAATCCGCCCAACACGCTCTCCCATTCTTTAAACTGCTGCGCGAGGAAGCAACCTTCGAATGGTCCGAGGAGTGCGAACAAGCGCTATCTCACCTCAAACAAGTCCTCTCGGAGCCACCCGTCCTGTCCCGACCAGGAAACAACGAGATCCTATATCTTTATCTAGCCGTCTCTAACGAAGCAGTTAGCGCGGCATTAATCCGAGAAGTTGAAGACGGGCAGAAGCCCGTATACTTCACCAGCAAAGCCCTACAAGGACCCGAGGTGCGATACCAGCAAATCGAAAAAGTCGCGCTAGCACTGATTATAGCCGCTCGAAGATTAAGGTACTACTTCCTCACTCATACCATCATCGTACGAACCGATTAACCAATCAAACAACTTCTCGGCCGACCGGATATGGCTGGGAGAATGCTGAAGTGGTCCCTCGAGCTATCCGAGTTCGACGTCCAATACGAGAGCAGAAAAGCACTGAAAGCTCAGGCACTGGCTGATTTCGTGGCCGAGATGACCTCGATCACCTCCTCCCCTCCTCCTGTCGAGAATAAGTGGACCATCTACGTAGATGGCGCCTCCAGCAGCTCGGGAAGCGGAGTCGGCGTCATCTTGGAAAACGATGAAAGGCTCATCATTGAAGTATCCCTAATCTTGTCCTTCGCCACGTCGAACAACCAAGCCGAGTACGAAGCTTTCCTAGCGAGTCTGCGACTAGCTGAGGACGTAGGCGCCCGGGAGGTAAAGATCTACACCGACTCCCAACTTGTCGCTTCCCAAGTTAACGGCGACTACTAGGCCAAAAACGATGTGCTCGTCGAGTACCTCGCGCTAGTCAAAGATAAAATGAAAAACTTCACGAAAGTAGAAGTCGAGCATATACCTCGGGAGCATAATTATCGGGCCGACGTCCTACCCAAACTCGCGAGCACGAGGAAGAAAGGCGGCAACAAGTCAGTGATCCAAGAGATCCTTTCAAGACCGAGTGTAGACAAGAGTGCACCCCATATACCAGTGCTCGCCATTGGCGACGACCATTGCTGGATGACCCCGATGTATAACTTCGTCACAAAGGACGAGCTACCATCGGACGCGAAGGAAGCCTCCGCAGTAAAAAGACGAGCCTGTTCATACGTCATCGTCGAAGACAAGCTATACCGGCGAGGGTTCTCCATCCCTCTTCTCAAATGTGTCGACGCTTCCCAAGCACTCGAGATACTGCAGGAGCTTCACGGGGGGATCAACGGCCAACACCTCGGCGGTCGATCACTAGCAAGAAAAGCTCTCAGAGCCGGATACTATTGGCCGACCATGCAGCAAAACGCCAAAGAGCATGTCCAGAAATGCGATAAATGTCAGCTCCACGCCGACATGCACCTAGCTCCCCCACACGAGCTTAAATCCTTATCATCACCCTGGCCATTCTCCGTTTGGGGAATGGACCTCATCGGACCATTCCCGGTAGGATCATACCAAAACAATACCTGGTGGTCTCTGTGGACTACTTCACTAAATGGATCAAGGTCGAAGCTCTCGCCAAGATCACAGCCCAAAACGTGCTCCGTTTCTACAAATGAAACGTACTTGCCAGTTTCGGGGTGCCGCAGGCAATAATAACCGACAACGGCATCCAACTCACCGAAAGAAAATTCCAAGAGTTCGTGTACAAGCTCGGCACCAAGCAGCATTTCACGTCGGTGGAACACCCCCAAACGAATGGGCAAGCCGAGGAAGCTAACCGAGTCATCCTCCAAGGACTGAAACGGAGACTCGGCGAAGCTAAGAAAGCTTGGGTCGAGGAGCTGCACAGCGTACTCTGGGCATATAGGACGACGCCGCATTTGAGCACAGGCGAAACCCCATTTAGATTAACCTATGGCACCGAAGCCGTGATCCCCATGGAAATCCGGGAACCTTCTCGTCGAACCGAGTCACCTCTTGAAGAAGAACTCAACGACGAGGCTATGAGGGAAGAACTCGATATGGTCGAAGAGATCCAAATGGGGTCTTCCCTCCGTGAAGCCAAGCTGAAGCAACAGATAGCTCTGCGCCATAACACCAAAGTCATCAAACGCAAGTTCGAAGTTGGCGCCCTAGTGCTCCGCAGAAACATGAAAGACTCGCGCGAAGGCAAACTCGCCCCAAACTAGGAAGGCCCATACCGAGTTTACGATAAAACCGAGAATGGCGCATATTACCTCGAGAACCTCCTCGGGGAAAAACTTGCTCGACCCTCAAATGTTGAAAAACTCAGACGCTACTACACCTAGAAACAAATAACACTCCCCGAGCACTCACCCCGAACACGAGAGGGTGACCGGGAACGGACTCGCGTAATGGTACAAACGCGAGCACTCCATGACAACGACAGTCGGAACTCTCAGCTGATGAAAAAAAATCGGCTACACGGGGAACCCTACACCTAGATCCACCGTGGAAGTACCTGCACAGCAGAACCCCAGCTCGCGATGGGACCGTTCACGCTGCGAGCACTTGGCCCCGACCGCGGCCTCGTACTCGCTCATAGCGCACACCTGCTCTACGCACCCGGGCAGTACCCCACACACCCGGAAATCAACCAAGGCCGAGCATAATCCAGTGACAAAATATTTCTAAGTATAATATCACTTGCCCGGATTACAAAGCATAATCTGATCACAAATTTCCTGTAGCAATAGACATTCTAAGCACAAAGAAGAAAGTCAAAACATGAACAACATTTGCAAAGACAAGAATATAATTAAAACCCGACCAAATTGGCCGGTGATATCCAAATATTACAAAAATAGACGGGCACGCAGGCCCCCAAACATACCGGGCAAAGCCCCAAAATCCGAAAAGAGGAAACAATGGCACGCAGGCCGAGTAAACACAGGCACGCAAACCCAAAATGTCAAAACAAAGAAATTCATGCGTCTTCATCAGGTGTACCGGGCACCATCTGACCATCCACGATCCTTGAGGAGAGCCCGACACGGTCTGTCTTCAGCTCTGGGTTCAGAAAACGCAACTGCCGAACTGCGCTCTGGAACCCTGCTTCGACCATATTGGCAAGTTCGAGCTTCAAGTCGTCAATCTTTTCAACAAACTCGGTCCTGGACTTCAACACGGCCACATCCGAAGACTTCTCCGCCGACGGCGCCCAAGACAGCTCAAGGTCGGTAAACCTCTTCTTCTCCGCATCCACCTCCTCTTCTTTCTGCTTCAAAAGATCTTCGATCCTCTTCTTCGTCTTCTCCCGAGCCGCTTTCAGTTTGGCCACCTCATCCTCAACGACCTTTTTATCGACCTCCGCCTTTTTCAAAGCATCGGCAGAAACAATGCCCCCCTTTGCGAGCACCTGGGCCATCTCCACGACCCTCATCACGACAGCGCTTTTGCAGGCCAACTGTTTGAGGCGGGCAGGGGCGGTCATCCCTTCAATTCGCCGGGCCTCGTCCGACGAGACAGCCATAGGATACTTCTCAGAGTACTGACCCTCCTTGAAGCAATGAGGAAGCAGGACTCCTCGATCAGGTCCCAAATTGGACGGTTCCTCACGAGCACCCTCGGCATGGCGCCCCCTCTTTGGGGTCCTCTCTCCCTCCAAAATCACCTACGGAGAACCAGCTGACCCTAAGTTATCGCCCGAGGAAGCTATCCGGTTCTTATTCTTCGCCGCCCGGAGCCTTTTGCATCTTGGGCCACCTTTAAGACCTTCTCGTCCTTCAACGGCATAGCATCTGAAAAACAAAACAGAGAGTTAGCAGGAAATATTAACTAAGAAAAGACAAAGCAAAACGACTTAGACATCACCTAGCAACGCTTTAGTTTCTTCAGGCGTCCTACACGACATGAGGGCTTTCGTGTTTATTGCCCGAGTCTCAACCTTCGCCACGCCCTCCTCGTCCAAAACCGGTTTCCCATTCCTCGTCAGCCATTGAGTCAGACTAAAACTATCCACATATTGGCATAGACGAGCATACGATGCCACGTCTTGCTCGTCCAGCTCCTCGTCTTCGCAAGCATAGTGCTTGGGAGGAAAATTAAAGTGGCTCTTCCACTAGAAGAAGGGGAACATACTGCAGAGCTTAGTCTTGACCTTCCCGACCTCATCCCTCTCCGGGGTACCATCTTCACCGTGCACTGTCACCATCTTGGACAGAGAAGTGTACGCCGCTTGGCTAAGCAAACGAACAACATAGTAGCGGTCCTTGAAATCCTTAACCGAATCTACGTACATCTTAAAACGCTTCCGATCGGCATTCTTGAAAGATACCCAACTGAAGTGCCCGTCAGCCAACTGCCTCTAGACACGGAAACAGCGGTCGAACAAAGCAGTCGTAGCACCAATGCCTAGGTAGTCGCAGACGATCTCGAAAGCCCGCATAAAAGCAAAGGCGTTCGGATGAGTTGGGACGGAGCCAAAGCAAGGCCGGCCAGCAGAGAAATCTGGAAACTAGAGAAGGGCAGACGAAAACCGAGCTCCTTGAACACATATTCATACATGGCGAAGCTGTCTCCGTGGAAATAAGAACAAATCCGCTCGTCAGCCGTCGGGCACACCACCTGAAAATTTAACGGGTCATTCGGCCCCCGGTCTTCGACCTCTTGAAAAGCCCCAACTAACGATTCGGTAAAACGAGACGCCACAGTCATGGGCTCTTCGGCCACCCAATCAAAGTCAGCCTCACAGTCGTACTCGAAGAGCGGGGTCAAGGGAACATCCTCTTCAGCCCCGGGGTTTGAGGGCCCCTCCTTCTCGTCACCTTCTTCTATTGCGGGGAGGTGCGAGCTCTCAACCTCAATCTCCTCGACTTCGGAGCTGCTCGCGGTCGTATCTCGCGAACTGTCCCACGAGCTAGATCCTGAGCTGGACCCCGAGCTAGATCCCGAGCCGGATTCGCCTGCATGCAGAAGGAAAAAATGAATTCGATGGACCATCAAATCCACCCTTCCACCGCCACACAAGTGAAAGGGTAGAGCGGCGAGCAGCAAAACCCACGGCCAAACCCCCTTCGAGAACGCTCTTGGTTATTAGCCGGAGACTCACCCCCGTTAGACTTAGCGAGAATTAAATAAAGTATATACACCCGAGCCCCGTACAACATGGTCGGCAGGATTCTTGAACATGCCGAACACGTTTATGAATAGGCCGATGGAAAGCATGGGTACGCCGACCAAACCCATGAGTATGACGGGCTAAATCATAAAGATACCGCACAGCAACGGAAAAGTCTACTACACTATTAACCGCTCTCGGGCATCGTTTGAATAACCCGAGGAGACGATTATGGCCTTTGAATCTCACGAAGAGAAACTGCCAGCTTAGACGGCAAAAACAGCGAAAAAACACCCTGTAAATCCCCTAAAAACAAAGAAAGACGTCCAAAATCTAGAGGTAAAACTCAATCATACCTGATGATGACATGTTTCCAACAAATTTGAACGTGATTCTTCAAGAAAGTGTTGTTGAACGATGGAGATCTGGGAAAACCTAACTGGAGCCGAGCGCGTAAACGGAGAGCGAAAAACCCTAAATGACAGGGTTTGACCCCTTTTATAGAAAAAAAATGCTCGGAATACGAAACGTCGCGTCGGCTGACACAACCTTACCTAGGCGCCGCCATCTACCCCTAGGCAATCATTACTCCATGCCACGTCAGCGAGTGGCGGCCACGCGCGGTCTCCCATCTCCCTCCTCAGACGTCTCCATCCGGGCATAATTGATGGACGAGGATCAACTGAACATGGGCCGAACACCGGCAAAGTCGAAGCTCCTTGCTCGGAACTCCGACTTAGGGGGCAATTGTTCTGGACTGGGCCAAGATTCGGCCCAATCTACTTTCGGCCCACTTAACCTTGGGGGTCCAGGCTGTCTCATGGCCCATAAAGAGCAAAGACTGCTCGTTTATGCTACGCCCGACATAATGCTCCTCGCGAGCTGCATGGCGCCCGGCATGGATGCTCCTCGCGAGCATCCTCTCCGCGGAGGACCCTGCTCCTTGTAGGGATCCTTCATATTCAACCCCCCGAGTAATGCGGGGTCCACGTGGTCTCTAAAGACCGCGTCTCCCCTAAACTTTGGAGCGATTAACCAGGACAGAGGGCACTCACGCACCTCTGATGTTTCCGCCTAGGAAACCTGGCAGTCTCCTAATTGGGCCTGGGCATCCAACCCAAATAGCGAGATCATGGCCCAGCGCTGGGGGCTATAAATACCCTCTTTCACTAGAGGGTCGGGTATTCAATTCTTTCTAACCTTTAGCTCGTACTTGCACTCCTTTGCTCGTTTTCTTACTTTGGCATCGGAGTACCTTGCAGGTACACCCCCACCCCCCCCCCCCCCCTTCACTTCACGAAGATCCAACATCCGAGCATGCCTTGACGATCCTTCTGATCAGGTACGATCAATATATATATATATATATATATATATATATATATATATATATATATATATATATATATATATATATATATATATGAGAATGAGTAAGTTATATGAGAATGTGAGAATGTAATAATAATCATTGATTAATAATTTCTCTTTTTCTTCTTAATGACACATGATTTATTAAAGATCACAATTTAATCTCAACCATTCCTTTTTTAATCTAATGATTCTTATTCATTCTCACATTCTCATATAACTTATTTATTTTATATATATATATATATATATATATATATATATATATATATATATATATATATAGTAATGTATTTGCCTTACTTGACTAAACATACATATAAAAATATCAAATTCCCATATTAGATAACATCTTCATTCTAATATGAAAGATAGGTTAAATTCCCCAATTTGAAAAATAGAAAATTTGATTACTCTGACTCAATTGGAGGATTAAAAAAGTCTTGGGTGCTTAATTATTATCCTCAAATTTCAAATGGAATTCACCTTTTTCTAAATGGCAATCATCTGAAATTTTCCACATTTATTACGGAAACTAATTTCCTCTTTTTGATATATTGGTGGAAAATATTTTTGTTTATGATTTTTACCTTTTTGTTTACATTATTGACATTTGCATACAAACAAGACAACTATATTTTTTCTTGGTTTTTCCAGCGTATTTAAATGTGAAGACTTTAATGATCTATAACATATAAATGAGAAAACAAATCTCTAATCACATGTTTCAGGAATCAAAGTTGTTTACTATTGAACCTCACATATTGGTATTGGTAAAAGAGAAACTATAATATAATGTTATACAAAGTTCTTTTTACCAATGAATCACAAATAACAATAAAACTCATTTAAAAATTATATTACTGAAGAAAAAACTTTTGCCATCATTGAATGCAAACCAAATTGAATGAAGATTGCAATAATTTATTCTATATGGCCTACACTATCTAAGTGATTCTTTTGTTAGATCTTAAAAGTGCACCATACTTTAAAATATTATTTTTTTTCTTTAAAAATTTTAAATCCCAACAATCAATAGTCCATAAAAAGCATCCTAACAGTAACAATACTTTAAGACTTATAATACCAGTAGCAGGGTCGGTCCAGACTTTTTAGAGGTCCGGGACAAACCAAACTTTTTCCAAAATGTTAGAGAGAGATCCTCCAACCTCTCTCTAACTTTCCATAACCCTAATAGCATCAACCAAAAAATAAATATTTATAACTCTAATAGCATTATCAACCATATACTCAAACAACTTAACCAAGACAATGGCAGAGTGGATTCAAGTAAGGAAAACCAGAAGACAACAGGAGGAGAGGAAAAAACCATGAGATACAAATGAAGAAGGATACAAAAACGCGAGAAGGTCGAAAGCAACAACAACTTTTTTCTTCACGGAGTTTCTTGAGGATTGTGGAGCAAAGGAACTGTATGTGATCTTCAGAGAATATGGTGAGATCGATGAAGTCATTATACCACCAAGAAGGGATAGGAGGGGAAAAGATTTGGTTTTGCAAGGTTCTTCAACATAACTAATGCAAAAATGATGGCAATCAGAGTGGATAACATAATCATTGGCTCACGAAAAATATATGCAAACATACTGAGGTTCAGTCGAAATAATGAAGGAGAAACTAATGGAGGTAAGTTTCAAAACAGACAAAAGCGAGAAATGCTGGATGTGGTGCCTCAATGCAACAGGGCTATCAACGTGAACAAAAGGGATCAAGGTGGGAGATGGAAAACATATGACCAGGTTGTGTCGAATCAGAATACCGGAAAAGTTGTGGACAACTAAATGCATGCAAAAAAGATACCATTTGCACATCTAGAGTACAACATGGAAGAAGAAGAATTGGCAAGATTCCAGAAGGCCTTTGTAGGTGTGGTTGAGAATCCTGGAACGACGTATAATTTTTAGGAATATTTCAATATAGAGGGATATTTTGGTGTGAAAGTGATCGGGACTTTATAGGTCTATCAAGATACTGCCTGCAAGTATACAGTTTAGTCGTCTAGTTTTAAAAGATAACGAACCCACAGAGACTGAGGATCAATATAGTACGATCTTATATTACTATGTTTAGCTAAAGAGATGTTTGTTTGGATTGAGGGGAAAACAACTCTTAGGTAGCAATCTGAGGATCTTTCTCACCAGCTTTTCTTCAGACATCTTCTCTCCTAAGGCTCCCGAGGTATTGGCAATTTCAAGAATATTCATGTAGAAATCATGAGTGGTCTCATCCTCTTTCATCCTGATATTCTCAAACTTAGTAGTTAACATCTGAAGTCTAGACATCTTTACCTTGGATGTACCTTCATGTGTTGTTTTGAGAGTATCCTGAACATATTTGGCCAGTTCACAGTACTGCACAAGTCTGAATATATTCTTGTCTATTCCGTTGAACAATGCATTTATAGCCTTGGAGTTGCCCAAAGCCAGCTCTTCCTCATTTTTTCTCCATTCTTCTTCGGGTATTAACACAGTTATTCCATCTTTATCTTTCTTTGCAGGGATGTTCCCATCCTTTGTTCACAGCTCTCCAAGCCTTGCTGTCCACGGACTTCAGAACAGCTACCATACGAGGTTTCCAATAGTCATAGTTAGACCCATCCAAAATGGATGGTCTATTCCCAAAAACAATTACATCCTTGTCCATAGTACCAGAATTTATTGTCTCTAGATCTCACCCAGAAATAAACAGGCAGGGTGCCTGCTCGGATACCAATTGAAAATTCTAGTAACACACGAAGGATGTCGTATCGGATGTTATGACATCCACTTCAGAACTGATTATAAACTTTTGCATAAACAAAAACAGTAAAGAACACATATGATTGTTTACCCAGTTCGGTGTACAACAACACCTACTCTGGGGGCTACCAAGCCAGGGAGGAAATCCACTATAAGCAGTATTAATTTAGAGCTAAACTACCAGTTTACAACTCTTCACTTAAGACCTACCCAATACAATTTCAATCTAGTGCTAGACCTGAGTCCCTACTCACTCCCCCTCAATCACAGCAGTAATAACAAACAGACAACTATAAAATGCAAATTGAAGACACACTTCAAACAAATCTTGATCTTGCTTGAAAGCTTCAATCAAGAGACACAACACTCATGCTTAAAAGCTTAGAGTGACACAACCAATTACAACTAAAAAACACCCTACTCCAATACAATCATCAACGTGATAATTGCTTGGATTACAAGAAAACACTAACACAAACACACGTGAAAACAAACACAAAACACAAAATTCTTCACGCCAAAATCTCTGCCTCTGAAAGTAGGATTAGTAATCTTCTTATAGGCAGCACTTGGGCCTTCCAAACATAAATTAGGGTTAACCAAGTTACCTAATTTCCACATCATCAGGGTGTTCACACATATGCTGTAGACGAGATATTTTAGCACAAACCATACAACACAAAATATATAGTTTCCTAAATTGTAGCCTGAGATAAATAAGTAAACATAATAGCTAAAATATAACAGCTACTTTTATCAGATACTAATGTCATGACATCGAGCATGACATCCAACCAAAACCTGTATTAGCTCAACCATACAATCCTGCACAACACTACACATAGTGTGTCATGACATTAGTAAAGACATCACACACACAGGAATGGTTTACCATAAAATGCAGCCAATATAAAAGCATCTACAGTAAATACCTAAAACTAATTAATTGATTTAAATACAATTAAAATAAAATTAGTGGGTTAAAGATGCATTAGTCAAAGGAATAACCTAATTAAACAAAAACAACTTAATGTGATTAAAAGAAATTAGGGAAATTAAGGAATACAAAATAGGATTAGATGATGGTTAGGAATCAACTAGGCCCAATAGCCCATACCACAAACTCTAATTCTAAAATAAATAAATGAAACAATTATATACAAAACAAAAAACAAACAAAAAAAAACAAAAAAACAAACAGCATGGGGCAGATAACATTTCTATTGTTTTGAAAATAAAGTAATGCTATTCTTACACCCATATTATACACCAATACTTACACCAAATACTGTTCATTGTATTTATACAGTGAACAGTGTTTTTTAAAATAAAATAATAATTTTTTATTTTTATTTTAAAAATTAAGGACGACATTGTTCATGTACGGACGTGCATTAACCAACTTCAGTACTGCATTAATCAAGTTTAGTGAC
Organism: Vicia villosa; assembly: GCF_029867415.1. Classification (NCBI taxonomy): domain Eukaryota; kingdom Viridiplantae; phylum Streptophyta; class Magnoliopsida; order Fabales; family Fabaceae; genus Vicia; species Vicia villosa. The sequence continues at coordinate 202,543,448 of NC_081180.1, read as the reverse complement.
TGCTAAAAATCATTTTTAATACCTGAATGTTGCATTAACCAATTTCATTACTGCATTAACCAAGTTTTTACACTGCATTAACCAAATTTGAGTAATGCTATTCTTACATCCATGAACATTACTTTACAGTAGTCACCAAATTTGGTTAATGCAGTGTAAAAACTTGGTTAATGCAGTAATGAAGTTGGTTAGGGCAAAATCCAGGTATTAAAAATAATTTTTAGCAGTCACCAAACTTGGTTAATGCAGTGTAAAAACTTGGTTAATGCAGTAATGAAGTTGGTTAATGCAACATCCAGGTATTAAAAATAATTTTTAGCAGTCATCAAACTTGGTTAATGTAGTGTAAAAACTTAGTTAATGCAGTGTAAAAACTTGGTTAATGCACGTCCGTACATGAACAATGTCGTCCTAAATTTCAAAAATAAAAATAAATATTATTATTTTATTTTAAAAAACACTATTCACAGTATAAATACGGTGAACAGTGTTTGGTGTAAGTATTAGTGTATAATATGGGTGTAAGAATAACATTACTCTTAAAATTAACTAATTTTAACTTTTCAACCAATTCTTAATCCAATGACTAAATGACATGTGGTATAAATGAATTAAAAATAAAACAAAAAAGCAAACAACACATATATTAGGTCTGAGAACGATTGAAAACATAACCACCACACATGTTTTTGGGTTTAAATTGCGGTCCGCAACCGCAATTGCGGCCGCAACATTGCTGATGCGGTAGCCTCTGCATCCGCATCGGGCCGCAATTGCGGTGTGATTTGTAATCACACGTTCAATAACACCAGAATTCGATTCAAACACCTTAAGCCATGTTTCTTCACATATTTTCATCATAACTCAACATTTGAGAATCCATAAAGTCAATTTACATGTGATTTGTAATGTAAAATATTAACATTAAGTGTTTTTTAATGGTGTATTTCAAATATTTCCTTATTTAAATTCACGCCGCAACGGCCGCAATGCGCATCGCAGCAACCGCATTGGCCGCAATCGCAACATCCGCAACCGCAACCGCATCCGCGACCGCAATTTAAAACCATGGGTCTCTCTATCTCTCTCAAATTGAATCAAATAACAACACATATATTCCATTCCTTACTATAAACCAGAACTATACTATTAAAAGAGAAGAGCAGAGGGTTACTGGAAGAGAGTATCACGGTGGAACTTCTGGTGGACAGCGCGTCAGAATCGCGGTTGACCTGCTATGAGGGATGGCGCGGGACGCTCGCGGTGGAGCCGGCAATCTGAGGTGGTGCCATCGCGTGGAGGCTCATCGGCGGTGATGTTGGGATGGTTTCTGACGAGTCGTCATGGTGACCGGAGGTTGAATGGCAAGGGTGGTTTGCGCAAAGTAGGGCTGGCAATGAACCACACTAACTCGAAAATAGTTCGAAACTCGATTCGAAAATTAAATCGATGAACTAGGTTCATGAACCAAATGAGCTGAGTATGAGCTAAAAACTAAGTTCGTTAACTAAATGAGCTGAGCTTGAACCATACATAGTTCGACTCGTTAGGTTCATGAGTCAACTCAATTATATATGAGATAGATTATATTATCTTTAAGAGTAGGTTTAAATATTTGCTCTAAATCTTAGTATCATATTTTATTTTAATCTAACGGTTTTAATTGATAATTTTTATTTTCTAGTGAGCAAAATATTTCTACAAATAATTATACAAATAAACATCGTATAAATACCAAACTTATAACTTTTATTTTATTTCTATATTTTTGATTTAAAAAATATTAATTTCAAATGTCAAATGTATATGTAAAAAAATAGACTTTAAAAATTACTTTTAAGTCCGTGAAATAAGCGAGTTGAACCTAACAAGATAAACCTAAGGAGCTGAATCGAGATGTTCGTGAACTTCTAACATGTCGAGTTTGACCTGAAAAAAAGTTCGAGATAAACTCGAACTCGAACTCAAACTCGGCTAATTCTTAACGAGTCGAGTTTGAGCTGGAAAAATAATTCGTCATCAACTCGAACTCGAACTCGAACTCGGCCAATTCTTAACGAGTCAAACTGAGCTGAGGCGAGTTCGACTCGACTCGACTCATTTCCAGCCCTAGCGCAAAGTAAGCAGCCGCGTGTTGATGGTTGTGCAATCGGTGAGTCTGTGGAAAGCTTCGGATTTGAATTAATGTCGGAAACAAATTATGAACTTGAAAACAAAGTCTCGAACAAAAACAACAGTAACATAGAAGATGAGATAAGTGACAGTGGAGCAAAATTGTCATAGATTTGTATTGATCTTTTCTTTCATTCCCTTTTCGATACAAATTTTTTTAAAGACTCCATGGGTTATTTGCAGGTTGATGTTATGATGAGTATTGCGTTATTTTTGGGTGTAATTTAACAAAAAGAAAAAGGTTATGATGGTTTGATAAGGTCGAATATGCTGTTTTTGAAAATGAATGGACTAAAATAATGTTAATAAAATTAGTATGGTGAGTAGAAACAAATGTGAGATTGTGTATTTGTTAATGGCATTGAGAAAACTATTTGTGTATGAGTGAGTGAATTTGCATATGAAAGTGTTGGCCTTTTTTATCAGTGATAAAAAACAAGGTTAGTGTAAAAAGGAGTGGAACATGTATGTGCGTGTGGGAAATTGTTGAAAGAGGTGGAAGCATAAGTGTTAGTGGATGGAATTGTTAGTGATATAAGGGTTAGAGGTTTTTTCTGTCTCGTGTTAGTAAAATAGGGTTTATTTAGAATGAAAATTAGGTTAAATTAAAAATGGGCTTTGCAAAATGGGCTTGGATCAATTTAAACTCAATGGACCTCATCTTTATTTGCACCTAAAAACAAAAAGAAATAGAACAAATGCAAATATAATAAAATGATCTACTAACTTTAATTAAAATTCAACTTAAATCTAAATTGAATTAAAATTAGAATTTTAAACCTAAAAAGGATTAGTAAAGCGAAAATATTGTTAAATCATAAAAAAGAACAAAATGCACAAAGATGAACATGTAATGCATATTTTCGATTTTCTGAATAAATGCAAAATTAAGTTGATGTCCTAATGACAAGATGCAAATGATATGCAAAGCCTACGCTAAAAAACAAAGTCTGGAGGGCAAATTTTGGGGTATGACAGCTGCCCCTATTCAATCTTCTTAAACTTGAAGAGGTAGATTGGCTTGTTTGCCTATCGTAAATTGAAGGTGGAAGAGGAATTAACACTATAGTACCCAGAAATTTGCCCATGCTTATGCAGGAACTTATGTCGGAGATGGGCTTAAAGATTCCATCCAGGTGTTGATAGAATGTTATCGGGGATGGACTTACAAATGCCATTTAACAGGGAATGTCAAAATTGGTTGTACACTTGACCGTGTCTGAGGATATTTGAAGAAGTGTATATGAGTCGTACATTAGACTACATTTGAAAGGGGTGAGTCGTACATTAGACTTCATTTGAGAGAGTGAGTAACCTGACATGTCATTTATCAGACCGTATTCGAAGACGAATATCAGAACGAGTCATACATTAGACCATATCTGTAGGGAAATGCTAGAACGAGTCATTTACTAGACCATATCTGAAGAAGAATGTCAAAACGAGTCCTTCGTTAGACCATATCTTAAGGTAGACCATACCTGGGATCACCTTGTGGAAGGATAATGCGCTTTATTACCAAATCACTGGCCAGGTACACCTGGTGCTTGACTTTCTTGCTAAATGCTTTGATCATACGATTCTGGTACATCTGGCCATGACAAACATCCGCAAGCCTCTTTTCATCAACCAAATTTATCTAGTCAAGTCGAGTCTGAATCCATTCGTCTTCATCTAACTCTGTATCTTTCATAATCCTTAGAGAAGGAATCTGAACTTCCACTGGTAAGACTCCCTCCATACCGTAGAACAGAGAGAAAGGAGTTGCTCCTATTGAGGTATGTACTGAAGTGTGATAACCATGAAGAGAAAATAGTAACATCTCATGCCAATCCTTGTATGTCACTATCATATTCTGTATAATCTTCTTAATATTCTTGTTGGAGGCTTCCACTATGCCATTCATCTTCGGTCGATACGGAGAAGAATTATGATATTTAATATTTAACCGTGTGTAGAGTTCAGTGATCATAGTGCTGTTCAGATTTGTACCATTGTCTGTGATAATCCTTTTAGGGATCCCATACCGATAGATGAGATTATGCTTGATGAACCAAATGATCTTCCAATACACTTCCTTTGATTGCTTTCTGCGTTATATACTGAATATCTTACTCTATCAAAACCATATGCCATCTTGCTATTTGTCTGGAGAGAGCAGGTTTCTCAAATATGTATTTGATAGGATCCATCTTAGAGATCAATTAGGTAGTATGAGTAAACAGATACTGTTTTAGTCGGTGAGCAACCTATGCCTGTAGCAACCTGCCCTAAAAATGAAGGTTTAGAGTCACCACCTATTCTGAAGGGCGAATAGGAAACCCTACGCAGTCGAGAGATCGGGGTAAGTTATTATAATCAGGTCGAGGGAAGGTGTTAGGCACCCTCAACCCTTTCCTATTGGCTTTGAATCTAAGGGTCAAGTTTTATGGTTAAAAGTTAAGGTTAATAGCTAAAGAAGTGAAAAGGGTAAAAATTGAGATTTTAAGTGAATTGAGATTTTAGGGAAGGGGACTCGCCTTGGTTATCCAAGTGCCTACGTATCTCCTTATGGAGAATCAGAGTCAACGTAGTTCGGGCACAGGGTTGTACGCCTTAGAATTTTTCTTTGAATGGTTTGAAGGCTTTTTGAATGGCCTATCGTAGTTTTAGAAGTTGTGATTTGAAAGGAATTTTGAATTGCCTGATTGAAAAGGATGAAAATCCATAGTGTCGTGGTTTAGTGTGTTTTAGATTTTGGGCGTACAACCCTGATTTAATATGTCACCGTTAGATGCGATGATCAATAGATTTGATCAGTATGGCTAACGGATTAATGGGGCATTGCTGGTTACTCTGATCGATAGATTCGATCGTCGCGGGCAGCAAATTAAATGTATTTTAGGTTTGATATTTTTTCATCTCTCGTCTAATGCGACCAATGGCTTTAGTCGGGTCGAGGAGAGAATTGATTAAGGATTAATATCTTTTGCCAAATGGGCAATGGGATCGGGCAAACCCTAATATGTATAATCTTTCTAGGGTTTTTGTGATTTTTTAATATTAATTAAAAATTAATTAAATAATTAAGTCGACTAATCGGGATAATCGGGAAAAATCCTAATATCAGTCATTGGCCTAATCCTAATGTTATTATCCTAATTAAATAAATAAATTAAATCTAATAGAATTAATTAAGATTTCATTTTAATAATAAAATGTGTAGAGAAAACCTGGTAGTAAACCAGTGTGATGACCCTTTGAAGGTCTATCGTATGCCTCCAAACATGTGTGCGTCGGATCTAATTCTGAGGAGATCCTAAGGCCTGGATGTGAGGTACAACGTGCTCCTTCGCGCGGGAGATACATGAAATCTGCAAAGAAATATTTTGAAAAAAATAGTGCAAAACCTGGGGATCGAACCCAGGTTATCTCATTCACCAACAAAAGCACCTAGCCACACGCGCTGCATCAGCCTGATGTTAAAATGATAGCCACAAACCATAATATATAAAAAAAACATGTGACTTAATTTTAAAAAAAAACCTGCGCGCGCTTCTATCTTCTTCTCCATCCGAAATTCTACAAAAACTGGCCAAACTTTTGGCTACGGTTTTGCTCCGTTGCCGTAGGCCTTCTCCTTAGGATCCTGCAAATCGACATCAATGAACACCAAACGAAGGTCCAAACCATATAATCATCATCTCCTAAATATAATGGAGCCCATGACTTGTCCTAATTTCGCTTCAAACCAAAATCCCCAAATTAGAGTTCAAGAACCCTAACAATGGTGATTCTTGAAACCTGCAGCAAAAATTCAATTGAATGGTCCAGATAGCTTGCAAACAATGTTATAAACACAATTATATATTCAAAAATACTTTGTGATCCCTCCATGAACGAATATGAATCAAAACAGGTTTGACATAAAAACGTGGGTATGAGGACACGTTCCAACGCCTTCTGGTCGATGATGAGGATCAGTTTGCATCCAGGAGGCCACGAGGAATCGATTAAAACCCTTTACTTAATCTGAAACAGGCTGCAACTTAATTCCCCACCCCTTCTTGGTTCACGATTTTCTCACTCTTTGAATAAGGTTTTCGGTGCAGCCAAAAACAAAACCTCCCATGAGCTATGAAATTCATCCTTTTATAATATTCAATTAGGTTTTTTCAATAACTTTTGATTGAATCTCATTAAATTTTGATTGAGATTTGTTGCAGTATTTGTCTTGAAGAAGAGATATTGGAAAGCTTGCAAATATGGTCTTTTTTTTTTTACTGAAAACGTGAACAACTTCTACAATTTGGCCAATTTGTTTTTTTTCCTTTTTTTTTTATTCTAGTAGCCTAATAATAATAATAATCAATAGTAACCAAAATAAAATAATAATGACATTAAAATACTAATATAATATATTTTTATTTAACTAAAAGTAATCAAATAATAATAAAAATAATAATAATAATAATAATTAGAACTAATAACAATAACAATTCTATTAAAATTAATTAATAGCATTAATCAATAAATATTAACCCTAAATAATAATATCAATATATATAATTAATTAATTACTAAAACCTAATTATAATAATAAACCTAATTAATCCTAATACTAATCCTAATAGTAATCCTATTAATACTAATAATAATAACAATTAATAATGCTAAATACTAATAGTTGGTCCTGATAGAAAATAATAATCGGAACAAGTGTTAGTAAAACCCAAAATACTCCCAAAAAATGATAGAACCCTTGTAATGATTAGACCCAATGTTTGGGTCTTAAACATCTGTTAATTACACCCTTGTTTTAACCAACCTGATTTATAAGAGAGCGGGTTTGACAATAGAAATGTCAAACCCCATGACTCTTAATTTTGAACCTTGATGGATTAACGGACGTAGATCTGATCGGGAAAATTTTGGGGTATGACAATGCCAAAGCGCAACAAGTTTTCTTAAGCAGTGAATATCTTGTTTCACAATCAGTAAAATTTTTGCAAAGGTAGTATATTGTGTGCTCTTTTCGACCAGACTTGTCATGTTGCCCCAATACACACTGTTAGAACAAGATTTGTTCTGATCAATATTCTTAGTTTTGATGATAACAAGGATATGAATTTTGTGTGAGATAATGTGGTACTCTAATACATTGCAATTTCCTTTTCAGGAAATATATAAAGAGTATGCACAAATCAGCGCTCAGAAGCTTTGACTCAGAAGGTTCAGCATGCAACATCAGAACATGGTCTGGCAAGACATCAGAAGATGGTCAAGGCAGAATCAGAACATGGGTCTATGGAAGCATCAGAAGAACTTGAGTTCAGAAGCAGAAGCACTGAAGTTCTCATGGTATCACGCTCAGAAGCACTTCAAGGTCAGAAGACAAGAAGATGCTATGCACCAAGCTGTTTGACTCTGATGATATTCAAACGTTGTATACACAAACATCAGATCAGAAGAAAGTACAGGTGGCAGGCTATGCTGACTGACAAAAGGAACGTTGGAAGCTATTAAAGGCAACGTCAGTAGACACAGCGTGAACAAGGCTCGAGGTAGTTGACAAAAGCGTGAAACATTAAATGCAATGCTGTACGGAATACGCAAAGCATTAAATGCTCCCAACGGTCATCTTCTCAAGTGCCTATAAGTATGAAGTTCTGATGAGAAGCAAGGTTAACGATTCTGAAAGAACTTATTCTGAAAAACTTGCTGAAACGCTGTTCAACTCAAAGCTCAGAAACTTCATCTTCATCAAAGCTCACTACATTGCTGTTGTAATATATTAAGGAGATTAAGCTTAAACGTTAAGAGAAATATCACTGTTGTGATTATAGCTTTTCAGAAGCAATTGTAATACTCTTAGAATTGATTACATTAATTTGTAAGTAACTAGAGTGATCAAGTGTTGATCAGGATACTCTAGGAAGTCTTAGCTTGTGTCTAAGCAGTTGTAATTAGAGTGATCACGTGGTGGTCAGGATACTCTAAGAAAGTCTTAGCTTGTGTCTAAGCATTTGTTCCTAGAGTGATCAGGTTGTGATCAGGAAACTCTAGAAGACTTAGTCGTGGGCTAAGTGGAAAACCATTGTAATCTGTTGCGATTAGTGGATTAAATCCTCAGGTGAGGTAAATCACTCCGTGGGGGTGGACTAGAGTAGTTTGGTTAACAACGAACCAGGATAAAAATAATTGTGCAATTTATTTTTATCGTCCAAGTTTTTAGACTACACTTATTCAAACCCCCCCTTTCTAAGTGTTTTTCTATCCTTCAATTGGCATCAGAGCGCCGGTTCTAAGGTGCAAGCACTTAACCGTGTTTAGAAAAGATTCAGGAAGAGAAAAACGCTTCAGTAAAAGATGGCTGGTGAAATTCCAACAAATACATCTGCATCTACATCTGGCTCTGCTGAGCAATACAATGGTAACAATGGTTATACTAGACCACCAGTATTTGATGGTGAAAACTTTGAATACTGGAAAGATAAACTGGAAAGTTACTTTCTTGGTCTAGATGGTGAACTATGGGATCTTCTGATGGATGGTTACAAACATCCAGTGAAAGCTAGTGGCGTAAGGCTTACAAGGCAAGAAATGGATGATGATCAGAAGAAACTTTTCAAGAATCATCATAAATGTAGGACTGTTTTGCTGAATGCTATCTCTCATGTTGAGTATGAGAAGATATCTAACAGGGAAACTGCCTATGATATATACGAGTCATTGAAAATGACCCATGAGGGAAATGCTCAAGTCAAGGAGACTAAAGCTCTTGCTCTAATCCAGAGATATGAAGCCTTCAAGATGGAGGATGATGAAAACATTGAGAAAATGTTCTCAAGATTTCAAACGCTAACTGCTGGATTAAGAGTTCTGGATAAAGGCTACACCAAGGCTGATCATGTAAAAAAGATTATCAGAAGCTTACCCAGAAGATGGGGTCCAATGGTGACTGCATTCAAGATTGCCAAGAATCTGAATGAAGTTTCTTTGGAAGAGCTTATCAGTGCCTTGAGAAGCCATGAAATAGAGCTGGATGCAAACGAGCCTCAGAAGAAAGGTAAGTCTATTGCACTAAAATCTAATGTTAAAAAATGCACTAACGCTTTTCAGGCTAGAGAAGAAGATCCTGAAGAATCAGAATCTGAATAAGAAGATGAACTGTCCATGATCTCCAGAAGGGTAAACCAACTCTGGAAGAGCAAGCAAAGGAAGTTCAGAGGCTTCAGAAGCTCAAAGAGATTTGAACGAGGAGAATCTTCTGGTGACAGAAGATCTGACAAGAAGAAAGCTGTCTGCTATGAGTGCAATGAGCCTGGACATTACAAGAACGAGTGTCCAAAACTTCAGAAGGAGAATCCCAAGAAGAAGTTTCATAAGAAGAAAGGTCTTATGGCAACATGGGATGATTCTGAATCAGAATCTGAATCAGACTCTGAAGGAGAGCAGGCCAACTTCGCGCTGATGGCTACAGAAGATGATGGATCAAAATCTACATCAGAATCACATTCTGAAGAGGTATTTTCTGAACTATCTAAAGAAGAGTTAGTTTCCAGTTTAACAGAACTTCTGGAACTCAAGGCTCATCTTAGTATCAAATACAAAAAGCTGAAGAAGCAGTTTGAATTTGAAACTAAGAAGCTGGAAGTGGAAAATTCTGAACTGAAGGAAAAAGTTTTAAATCTATCCAAAGATAGTGGATCTCCTTCTGAAACAGAAAAATCCATTCCTAGCATGAATCATATTCTGAAAGAATATGACTCGAGCTTCAGAAAGTTCTTATCTAGAAGTATTGGCAGAAGTCATCTTGCTTCTATGATATATGGTGTTTCTGGAAACAGAAGGTTTGGTTTTGGCTATGAGGGTGATACCTCACATAAATTTGAACCTATTGATGATCTGAAGATCACATACAAGCCATTGTATGATCAGTTCAAATATGGTCATGCACATGATATTAGGCTCACTTCACATGCACAGAAGTTTAACACTGTTCACACCAAGAAGCATGTGACACATCCTAAGAAATATCATGCTGACAAACCTAAAGAATATCATGTTGTTTGATCGGTCACCATTTCTAGTAAGTTTCCGCATCTTTTTCCGACCGAAATTCGCAATCTTGGTAATACTAAGTGGCATTGTCATATGTTTTTGAATTAAGTTCCTTGTTTTTCGATTGTTCGACGTTGTTGCATGTTAGTGTGTTTTGAGTGTTATTTAAGTGCCGTTTTATGCGTTGGTTGTTAGTTTGTGTGTGGCCAGGTTGATGCACGGGAAAGGTAGAGACTTATGGCGAGCACGAGAGGAGAAAGTAGCCAAAAGAGCCAAAGTTGAGGTCAACACGGGCACCCGTGTGCATGCACACGGGCCGTGTCAAAAGATGGCTGGAAAGATGTTTTTGGGAAGCAAAACAGAGGTTTCACACGGGCACCCGTGTTCCTGCACACGGCCCGTGTGGAAAGATGCGTGGAAAGGCAATTTTGAGAGCTGACCAGAGGAACAACACGGGCACCCGTGTTCCTGCACACGGACCGTGTTGTTAGGCGCGGGCAGATATTCAAGTTTTGTAATTTTGAAAGCTTGGGGGTTATTAAGGGTATTTTGGACCTTTCGGATACTGAGGAAGTGAGCCAACCCTACTAAAACCTAACGGGAAGGAGGATTGAGGCATCTTGGATGATTGAGCATAGAGAACTACAGAGAAAGAGGAGCCAAGGGTTTCGGAAGAGATCTTCAAGAGCACTCGCGATTGGAGATCATATCAACCGATAATTTCTTGTAATGACTTCAATTACTCTTGTTATTTTCTTAAACATTATGAGTAGCTAAACTATTTTATGCTAGGGTGATGTCCCTAAATCTTTTCATGTAATGACTTGTTAAAACCGTTGTGATGAATTTGATGTTTTTATAATTTGAGTTTATGATTCAAAGATTTTCATGCTTCATTGTATTGGAAAATATTTTGTTGATCTATGATTAGGGTTAGGCTTGACACACCACTCTAATGCGTTTTGAATCAAAACATTACCGGTAAATCGCTTAGGAATAAGGATTTCACCATAGTGATCATCCATTCTAGAACACGATGCATAATGCCTTAATACTAAAATCAATTATTGAGGAATTGAAATTGACTTTTAAGTATTAGGAAGTTCTCCACTAAGGAATTAGGGAAAACTATTTTATAGAATTGATACTCAATTGTGGTCACATCTTTTCATGAACAACGGTGTTTTCAAGGGGTTACATAAGATTTATACATCAACCTTAGCATGTCTTCTCATACTTGTATTAAGTTATCATTTACTTATCGTTTTTAATTATAAACAGTTATTCAGTTTATCTCAAACCAATCAAAACAACCAACCATAGCTTTTTGTTCAATTGAAATTTAGTCCTGGCTTATATTTTATCCGCAGTCCTTGTGATCGATACTTGGATAAACATCCACTTTAATAACTACATCGGTAAGAAGTAGTACACTTGCTATTTTCCGATCAAGTTTTTGGCGCCGTTGCCGGGGACTGCCAAACTATAAGCCGAACTTTAAGTCAATTGAAATTTTGTTGCTCTGCGACCAAAATTTTATTTTTATCCGTTATTTTAATTTCATTGCAGTTTTGTATCTGTTCTAACTGTTGTCTAACTGTTTATGCGAGGTCAGACCTCAGCTAAATTTTCCTTTGACACAGAACCAGAAAGAGCTCTGCACGAGAGACGCCGCAAGGCAAGAATTGAAAGACTGGCAGCACCAAGTGCAAGTCTCAGTGTTCCACATCAGGAAAGCGACGACGAAGTGTCTGTGCATTCGGAGCACAGCGACTCTGACTTTGACAGGGAGGTAGTTCAGGAACCAGTTAACATGGCTGGAAATCAACCTCCTGCGGAGAGATTGTTAGGGGACTATGGAGGGGCAAATGCTCACCCCAACCGGATGACTATTGTTAATCAACCCGTGAATGTGGCACATTTTCAATTGCATCCATCCACCATTCGCCAGCTAGAGAGCAAGCCGTTCTCCGGAAGAATAAACGAGGATGCAAATAAGCATCTTCAGAGATTTCTCACTACGACAACTTCGTTGAAGATCGAAGGTCATTCAGAGGAGGCCAAGAGACTTGTTATGTTCCCGTTTACACTTACTGATGACGCAGAAGAGTGGTTTTACTCACTTCCGGCTGCAAGTATCACGACATGGCAAGAGATGGAAACAGCATTCCTCAATGAATATTTTCCTGCTTCGGTGTTCATCCGAAAAAGATATGATATCGTAAATTTCAAACAAAAAAAGGGGGAATCATTGGGGGATGCATACAAGAGGTTCAAAAGGTGTTTGACTGCATGTCCTACTCATAACATGGACGCTACCGAGCAGATGCAGAATTTCGTGAATGGTTTGCGACTTAAGACAAAGCAGCTTATTGATACCGCTGCTGGTGGTTCAACCAATTTTGCTACAGCCACTGTTATGAAAAGGATCATAGAGGCAATTGCTGCTAATGAGCAGCTTGAGTTGTATGATCGAACCATGAGCCAACCGGAGGGCAAAATTGATTTGAAGTTGCCAGAGCAGGTTGTTAAGATGGAGGATCAGATTGCTGCAGAGGTAGAGAGAAGGTTAAAAAAGATGAATATTGGAACTCAGACAGTGGCACAGGTGGAACCAGTTAAAGCGGTTCTTTGTGAAATATGTGGTGGACCGCACTTTGCAATGCATTGTGTGGCAACTCAAGAACAGGTTGAGCAGATTCATATGTTGAGGCAGAATAATCCTTATGCCAACACATATAATCCGGGATGGAAAAATCATCCGAACTTCTCATGGAAAGACCAGCAAGGAAACGTTCAGAAGCCGGTTCAAGGCCAACAACCATATCAACCTCATACTCAACAATATCAACCACAGGGGCAACAATATCGTCCGCAACAACAACCATACCAACAACCTCCATATCAACAACAATTCCAACATCATCCTCAACAATTTCAACAACAGGTACCAAAGAAAGAAGATTGGGAGATCGCTCTTGAAAAAGTGGCAACCCAAAACTCTCAGTTTCAAGAAGAGACAAGAGCCAACCTCAGGAACACCACGGCTTCAATTAAAAATCTTGAAGTTCAAATGGGTCAAATAGCACAACATCTCACTCTACAGGCACAAGGAAACTTTCCGAACGAAACTGTGAAAGATCAGAAAAATCTAGAGAAGATCAATGTTGTTACAACAAGGAGTAAAAAGGTGTTAGAATCGGAAAAAGAAAAAGAAGAGATAGATGACCCTATGGTGATAGAGGTAGATTTGGAAATAAGAGAGAACCCAAGAGAGCCAGAAGTGGTGATACCACCGGTTAAACCAGCTGAAGAAAAAATTAAAAAAGATGCTGAACCGGTAATTAAACTACCCTTCCCTTCAAGAGTAACAAAGAAGAATTCAAAAGAGAAAGACTTTAAGAAGTTCACTAAATTGTTCAAAAGGTTAGAGGTGAATCTACCTTTTTTTGAAGCACTTGAACACATGCCTTTGTATAAGAAATTTATGAAGGAGGTGTTGGCGAAAAAGAGATCACTAGGAGGAGAACCAAAAATTGTAATCGAGAAGTGTGGTATAGTCTCTTCAGCAAGAAAGATCCCAATTAAGAGGAAAGACCCTGGGGCGGTGGCGATACCATGCACTATCAAGAATATAGCATTTAAAAAGGTACTCCTCGATTCTGGTTCTAGTGTGAGTTTAATGCCTTTATCCATTTTCAAAAAGCTTGAATTAGAAAAGATTAGTGAAAGTAAGACACAGTTAAGGTTCGCCGATCACACCGTTAAGAAATCCTATGGGGTAGCTGAAGATGTACTAGTGGAAGTTGATAAGTTTGTTTTCCCTGTTGACTTCCACATCATGGACATTCCGGAAGATGAAGAAACTCCTATCCTTCTTGGGAGACCCTTTTTGTCAACAGGCCGCTGTAATTTTGACATTGAAAAAGGGACGCTGACGCTGAAATCATTTGATGAAGAAGTAACCTTGAAGATGTTAGGAGTCAGGAAACATAGGTCAGATGTGAATGAGAAAACCTCAACTGGTATGACGGAAGGTGAACAAGAAGACAAAAATCTTAAAAATCTCCAAGAAAAAGTTTCTAGCATAGCCTCTATGATGGAACCAACTTATGTAGCTGTCAAAAGTCCTAAGAAAGCTAAAGAAGTAGAGAAAAATGTGGGAAGCAAATTGAAGAGAAAAGTTATCCAGGCTTTTCATCTTCATGAGTTCGCGGTTGCGGAAGTGGCAGGCAACAAGGTTTGGAAAAGGAAATACCCTCCATAATAAAGGGTAATGGACCGTCGAGCCATGCGACGCTAAACGAAGCGCTTCGTGGGAGGCAACCCACGGTTTTAATAATTAATTTTTCTGTTTGTTTGTTTTATTTTCAGGAAATAAAAGAGAGCATCTCTCGTGGAAGCTAGGAAGTGATCGTTGGAATGCAATACCTCTGTAAGCAACCTCTCCAAGGCTGGTTCTAAAACATTGAGGACAATGTTTAGTTCAAGTGTGGGGGAGGTTCTTATTTTATTTGCTTTATTGCTCTGCTTTCCGTTTTGAATTCATAGTTTAGTTTGTTTAATTTGAACCATTTTCTTTTGTCTTTCTGTTATTGTGTTTATTTCAAGTTTGTAGTGCTGCCATGGTGTTACCAGATAAAGGATACAAGTCGGAAGGGAGCGAACTAACAGTTAGTGGTTGAACAACACATTCCACACTTAATCTCTGCAGGCACTACGGAAGCTGACACAATCAAAGAGAAGAAGGTAGGACGCAAGAAGCCGACACTGAACCAAGAGAGGAGTATGGTAGACTTTAGATGAAAGGAAATTGCAGGACACCTAGAGCACCTTGAAGCATGCAAGCTTAACCGACCCGGTGAGATGTCAGAGCCAAATTTATAACATCCATATGAGAGTCCAGTCAGGTATGGCACTATTCACTTTGATTTTGCGTACGTTCTCATAACACACGCACACTACGAAAGCGCACACTGAGGCAAGTTTTTTTTTTTGTAAACCCCGAGCCTTTCTAGCCATCCCGTATGTATTATATCATTTGTTCCCCTTTTGAGCCGTAATGTGTATTTTGTTCATTGTTGTTAGTTATTTTTCTTTCCACCCGCATTCCCATCATTCATATTATCGCTCGGCATTTATAGTAATCATTAGAAGGACACTAAAGAATCTAAGTGTGGGGTTGTAAACAAAAAAAAAAAGAAAAGGGGCAAAGAAAAAAATTTTGATTGATTTCTCAAAAGAAAAAAGAAGAAAAAGAAGAGAAAAGATGAATATGGATCTTGTGAAAAAAAAAAAGAAGAGGTTTTAAAAATTCAAAGCAAGAAAAATCTTTACCTTTGCCTACTTTTGAGAAAAACCAAATAAGGTCCAGACCCCACTTTTACGATTCAAATCAGTTTGAGTAGAGAAGTGAATCCAATATAAATGCCGAGCACCAAACCATTTGTTATCCCGTTCCTTGTTTACCCACCAAACCAAAGCCACGTTACAACCCTAAGACCTCATAAAGTGTGTGTAATCTCTGTGTGTAGTGATTTGAGAATTTATTCAAAGTTGAAAGTAATATGCATACCTCGATACTATGAGTGTAGACACTTTAACCCAGAGAGATTTTGTGAGAGTGTGAAAAGCTTGCAGGTGAAAAACGTGCTCGAAAGTGGGAATGTCGTTGATAGTCTGAAGAAGGAAACCTTAAACTCGATTGCTAAGTGAAGGAATCTTGCGAAAAACCTGGTTGTGTTGTGGAGAAAAGAATCTCGTTGGTGACCTCTGTTTTGCCTCTATACATCACTTGAGGACAAGCAATGAGATAAGTGTGGGGTTGTGATCGGTCACCATTTCTAGTAAGTTTCCGCATCTTTTTCCGACCAAAATTCGCAATCTTGGTAATACTAAGTGGCATTGTCATATGTTTTTGAATTAAGTTCCTTGTTTTTCGATTGTTCGACGTTGTTGCATGTTAGTGTGTTTTGAGTGTTATTTAAGTGCCGTTTTATGCGTTGGTTGTTAGTTTGTGTGTGGCCAGGTTGATGCACGGGAAAGGTAGAGACTTATGGCGAGCACGAGAGGAGAAAGTAGCCAAAAGAGCCAAAGTTGAGGTCAACACGGGCACCCGTGTGCATGCACACGGGCCGTGTCAAAAGATGGCTGGAAAGATGTTTTTGGGAAGCAAAACAGAGGTTTCACACGGGCACCCGTGTTCCTGCACACGGCCCGTGTGGAAAGATGCGTGGAAAGGCAATTTTGAGAGCTGACCAGAGGAACAACACGGGCACCCGTGTTCCTGCACACGGACCGTGTTGTTAGGCGCGGGCAGATATTCAAGTTTTGTAATTTTGAAAGCTTGGGGGTTATTAAGGGTATTTTGGACCTTTCGGATACTGAGGAAGTGAGCCAACCCTACTAAAACCTAACGGGAAGGAGGATTGAGGCATCTTGGATGATTGAGCATAGAGAACTACAGAGAAAGAGGAGCCAAGGGTTTCGGAAGAGATCTTCAAGAGCACTCGCGATTGGAGATCATATCAACCGATAATTTCTTGTAATGACTTCAATTACTCTTGTTATTTTCTTAAACATTATGAGTAGCTAAACTATTTTATGCTAGGGTGATGTCCCTAAATCTTTTCATGTAATGACTTGTTAAAACCGTTGTGATGAATTTGATGTTTTTATAATTTGAGTTTATGATTCAAAGATTTTCATGCTTCATTGTATTGGAAAATATTTTGTTGATCTATGATTAGGGTTAGGCTTGACACACCACTCTAATGCGTTTTGAATCAAAACATTACCGGTAAATCGCTTAGGAATAAGGATTTCACCATAGTGATCATCCATTCTAGAACACGATGCATAATGCCTTAATACTAAAATCAATTATTGAGGAATTGAAATTGACTTTTAAGTATTAGGAAGTTCTCCACTAAGGAATTAGGGAAAACTATTTTATAGAATTGATACTCAATTGTGGTCACATCTTTTCATGAACAACGGTGTTTTCAAGGGGTTACATAAGATTTATACATCAACCTTAGCATGTCTTCTCATACTTGTATTAAGTTATCATTTACTTATCGTTTTTAATTATAAACAGTTATTCAGTTTATCTCAAACCAATCAAAACAACCAACCATAGCTTTTTGTTCAATTGAAATTTAGTCCTGGCTTATATTTTATCCGCAGTCCTTGTGATCGATACTTGGATAAACATCCACTTTAATAACTACATCGGTAAGAAGTAGTACACTTGCTATTTTCCGATCATTGTTCCTCCTGTTAAATATTTTGCTAAACCCAAGTTCAATCAGAACTTGAGGAGAACTAACAAGAAAGAACCCAAGAAATTGTGGGTACCTAAGGAGAAGATAATTTATGTTGCAGATATCCTTGGCGGCAAAGAGGACAAAAAGCAAAATGTCATGGTACCTGGACTCTGGGTGCTCGCGACACATGACGGGAAGAAGGTCTACATTCCAAGACCTGGTGCTTAAACCAGGTGGAGAAGTCAAGTTTGGAGGAGATCAGAAGGGCAAAATCATTGGTTCTGGAACCATAAGCCTTGGTAACTCTCCTTCCATAACTAATGTACTTCTTGTAGAAGGATTAGCTCATAACTTATTGTCCATAAGTCAATTAAGTGACAATGGTTATGACATAATCTTTAATCAAAAGTCTTGCAAGGCTGTAAGTCAGAAGGATGGCTCAATCCTATTTACAGGCAAGAGAAAGAACAACATTTATAAGATTGATCTTTCTGATCTTGAGAAGCAGAAGGTGACTTGTCTTATGTCTGTTTCTGAGGAGCAATGGGTCTGGCACAGAAGATTAGGACATGCTAGTTTGAGAAAGATTTCTCAGATTAACAAACTAAATCTTGTCAGAGGACTCCCTAATCTGAAATACAAATCAGATGCTCTTTGTGAAGCATGTCAGAAGGGCAAGTTCTCCAAACCTGCATTCAAGTCTAAGAATGTTGTCTCTTCCTCAAGGCCGTTAGAACTTTTGCACATTGATCTGTTTGGCCCAGTCAAAACAGCATCTGTCAAAGGGAAGAAATATGGATTAGTCATCGTTGATGATTATAGCCGCTGGACATGGGTAAAGTTCTTGAAACACAAGGATGAGTCTCATTCAGTGTTCTTTGAATTCTGCACTCAGATCCAATCTGAGAAAGAGTGTAAAATCATAAAGGTTAGAAGTGATCATGGTGGTGAATTTGAGAACAAATTCGTTGAGGAGTTCTTCAAAGAAAATGGTATTGCCCATGATTTCTCTTGTCCTAGAACTCCACAGCAAAATGGAGTTGTAGAGCGAAAGAATAGGACTCTACAAGAAATGGCCAGAACTATGATCAATGAAACTAATATGGCTAAGCATTTCTGGGCAGAAGCAATAAACACTGCGTGTTATATTCAGAATAGAATCTCTATCAGACCTATTCTAAATAAGACTCCTTATGAATTGTGGAAGAACAGAAAGCCCAACATTTCATATTTCCATCCTTTTGGATGTGTATGTTTTATTCTGAATACTAAAGATCATCTTGGTAAGTTTGATTCTAAAGCACAAAAGTGTTTCCTTCTTGGATATTCTGAACGCTTTAAAGGCTACAAAGTATACAATACTGAAACATTGATTGTAGAAGAATCAATCAATATCAGGTTTGATGATAAGCTTGGTCTTGAAAAACCAAAGCAGTTTGAGAATTTTGCAGATATTGATATTGATATCTCAGAAGTTGAAGAACCAAGAAGAAAAGTTTCAGAAGCTGAAAACCAAAGCAGCAAAGAATTAGAAGATCAAGTTGCTGCATCCTTGGAAAATCTGAGAATTTCTGAAGAACCAACTATCAGAAGATCATCTAGACTCACATCTGCCCACTCAGGAGATGTCATTATTGGAAAGAAAGATGATCCTATCAGAACAAGAGCATTCCTCAAGAACAATGCTGAATGTCAATTAGGTCTGGTTTCTCTGATCGAGCCAACTTCTGTTGATCAAGCTCTAGAAGATACAGACTGGATAATTGCCATGCAAGAAGAGTTAAATCAGTTTACAAGGAATGATGTTTGGGATCTTGTTCCAAGACCTAAAGGATTCAATATTATAGGAACAAAATGGGTTTTCAGAAACAAGCTGAGTGAGAAAGGTGAAGTGGTAAGAAACAAAGCCAGACTGGTGGCTCAGGGTTATAGTCAGCAAGAAGGAATTGACTATACAGAAACCTTTGCACCAGTGGCCAGGTTAGAATCTATTCGTCTATTAATTTCTTTTGCCACTCAACACAACATCACTCTTTATCAGATGGATGTTAAGAGTGCCTTCTTAAATGGTTACATAGATGAAGAAGTTTATGTCCATCAACCTCCTGGTTTTGAAGACTCCATGTCTCCAAATCATGTTTTTAAATTAAAGAAATCATTATACGGATTGAAACAAGCTCCTAGAGCTTGGTATGAACGTTTGAGTTCTTTCCTTCTGGAAAATGGTTTCACTAGAGGAAAAGTGGACACTACTCTCTTCTGTAAAACATTTAAAAAGGATATTTTAATTTGTCAAATATATGTTGATGATATTATCTTTGAAACATCTAATGCTACACTTGGAAAGGAGTTTGCTGAGTCTATGCAGGCTGAGTTTGAGATGAGCATGATGGGTGAACTCAAGTATTTCCTTGGGATTCAAATCAACCAAACTTCTGATGGAACCTATGTTCATCAAACGAAGTATGTGAAAGAACTTCTGAAGAAGTTTAATCTTTCTGAAAGCAAAGAAGCCAAAACTCCTATGCATCCAACATGTGTCCTAGGTAAGGATGAGGTAAGTAAGAAGGTAGATCAGAAGTTGTACAGAGGTATGATTGGATCTCTTCTATACCTAACTGCTTCTAGACCTGACATTCTCTTCAGTGTTTGCTTGTGTGCTAGATTCCAATCAGATCCGAGAGAATCTCATTTAACTGCGGTTAAGAGAATTCTAAGGTATCTGAAAGGTACTACTAATGTTGGTTTATTTTACAGAAGATCCAAAGATTACAACTTAGTAGGATTCTGTGATGCTGACTATGCTGGAGATAGAATAGAAAGGAAGAGCACTTCTGGAAGCTGTCAATTTCTTGGAAGTCATCTGATCTCATGGTACAGCAAGAAGCAAGCTACAATTGCTCTCTCAACAACAGAAGCAGAATATGTTGCTGCTGCTGGTTGTAGCACACAAATGCTCTGGATGAGAAGTCAGCTAGAAGATTATCAGATATATGAGAGTAACATTCCTATCTTCTGTGATAATACTTCTGCTATATGTTTATCTAAGAATCCTATCTTACATTCAAAAGCTAAACATATTGAGATTAAACATCATTTCATAAGGGACTATGTTCAGAAGGGTGTTATATCTTTAAACTTTGTGGATACAGACCATCAATGGGCTGATATCTTTACAAAACCCCTTGCTGAAGATAGGTTTAAGTTCATTCTGAAGAATATCAGTATGGATTTATGCCCAGAATGAGAAGATGAGAAGATCTTATGTATGAGTATCTTCTGAAATGAGATTGGATTAGTCTTTTATAAGAAGTTCTGATTGTAATCAATTAGAAGTAGTGATTCTGTTATTACTAACGTTTCATTGTCTAAGTTGACTCAGAATCTCTTTAAAAGTAAAACTGCTGTAACTGGCTATCCAGATGGTAAACACGTGTTCACTATTTCTAACAAGCGTGCGTGCAGTTGAGGGGACGCCTACTTAGGTAACTGTGCTAATCACTTCTTTTGTCATTATTATCTCTCCTCACGTCATGTAACATTAAATGCTATTCATCATTTCAGTTTAATTTTTTTTTCTTCAAACGTTTCTTTTCCCTCTTATATTTCTCTCTCTTTCATTCAGTTTCTTTTTCGCTCTCCCTCTCTCTCTTTGCATTCATATCATAAACCCTAGCAGTTTTCACTATCTGCAACTTCATCATGAATCCCTCGTCAAGTTCTGCAAATCAAGAAACTGATCGTAAACAAAAGAGAAAGGCAACTGATGAACCAGAAAACAAACCAAAAAGAGTAAGGATCACCTATGACCATCTCAAGGTGAATCCCTTTGAAGCTATGATGTCTGGAAACTACTCTAGACGTGTGTATCAACCCCATGATGGTATCCCTCAATCACCTCCCTCTTCACAGACTTCCACCACCTCTTCCTCTTCTTTCACCTCTCTGGAACCACCATCATCACCATCTGATATCCTTTCTCCTGCAACCCATCCCACAGATATCTCCTCATCTCTCTCACACCCTTTTCCCACCAGAACACCTAACCCCTACAGTTTTGTGTTTCCTGACTCCAGATTCACTGTCAACCCTCCTACACCTACCACTCATTCTTTTCTAGAGCTTTTACACTCAGATGTAAATAGCTGGTTGGAGATTCTGGGTGCTGCTCACCTTAATCATCTGGATGAGTATGCTACCTGCAACCTCTGGGAAGCCTTTCGCCAGGATTTTCTGGTTAGGGCTACGGATGTCTAGAGAATGATCATGAATGAAGCACCTGGGGCTCGTGGTCTTCTCTTGGAAGTTGGTGAAAGCAGCTATCACTATCTCATCAGGAACAGAAGAGTTCTTGAAGAGAGGATACCTGCAGATGAGATGGTAGAAGAAAATCCCTACAGAGACATCGTGGTATGGAGACCAAGATATCTTGTGCTGACTGGAGATTTTCAATGGTTGTTTGAGTGGTTCAGAATGAACCCTTCTGAAAGTGCTCCTCACATGGTCTTTCCAGAAGTGGTTTATCCTGCTGAAGTTGCTGGTCCTACTCCTCCAACAAACCTAGCAGCTATTCTTCAGGCGTTGGAAGTTGGAGCTTTTGAGCTGCCTGAACCAGAATATGCTGAGGCTGGTCCTGAGTCAGACTCAGATGTTGAGATGGAAGGTACAGAAGCTGAAGACCTCCCAGAAGATCGTCCTGCTAAGATTGTTGTCCCTGTTGGCAGAAATTATGGTGTTTCTTCTTCTGGTGTACCCTCAGCTCTGATGGAGACCGTGGAAGCTCTGCATCAGAATCAAGCTATGCTGGCTTCTCGTTTGGACGCGCAAGAAGCAGTCAACGCTGAGTTTCGCTCCTTCATGGCAAGGCAAACTGAGAGCATTGACGGGGTTCATGACACTCTGGCGCAGATTTTGTCTAAGCTAGGGTCTTAGTCTTCAGTCCTTGTAGTTTTCTTTGTTTGATTGCATCTGTTATTCTGCATACATCTTTTGTAATCCTGCTTGTTTAATCAATGAAAAGTTTAATTCTGTTTCTTTCCTTTGTCGTTTTCTACATCTGAATCTTTTATATTCTTTTTGATGTTATGACAAAAAGGGGGAGAAAATATATGATAAATGATCTGATTAATATTATCAGTTACCGGGTAAAAAGGCCCCACATTACTAACAGAACTTGCAAAGTTCTATGCTTTAAGTTGTGTTGTTGCAGGAATTGAAGATTCTCTTTAAAGATCAACATGAGAAGCAACAAGATGAATCAAGTTCTTGGATTCTTGAAGCAAGCTGAGTGCTATGAAGCTTCAGAATCAGAATCAGAAGCAAGAAGGAAGAATGTTCAGATATTCTGATGATAGAATATGATCTGAAACATTATGTCTATTTGTTCTGACACATTCTATATGGCTCTGATACATATTATGTGTTCTGAAACATATTCTATGTTTTGACTCATTCATGCTGACTTTTGTCGTTTAGTTTTGTTCTGTAACATTTCAGGATGTAGAGATGCTCTGATGATGCTCTGGTACATTCAACAATGTTCTGATACAATCTAGCATGAAGTGATGTAAGAAGAAATTCAAGCTCTGAAGCTGTCCCAATGGAAGCAAGAATCAGAAGCTGTGGATGTTCTGAAGATCTAAAGAAATTCAAGTTCTGAAGCTGTCCGATGGAAGCAGAAGTCAGAAGCTGGGAATGTTCTGAAGATCAAAGAAATTCAAGTTCTGAAGCTGTCCGGTGGAAGCAGAAGTCAGAAGCTGTGAATGTTCTGAGGATTTAAAGAAATTCAATGTTCTGAAGCTGTCCTATGGAAGCAGAAATCAGAAGTCATGAATGTTCTGAAGATCAAGCACTGTGAACGTCTCTACTGAAATACTCAGGGAAGTCTTTTATTTATAAAATTCTTCTAGTATTAATTTCAGGGGGAGATTATTCATCTCAGGGGGAGATTGTTAATCTCAGGGGGAGACATATTCACATGCTTATGCTATAGCTGTGTAAATTGTCTTTAGCCGTCTGCTCTTTCTGATCGCAAATTCATATCATTTATATATGTTTTTGTCATCATCAAAAAGGGGGAGATTGTTAGAACAAGATTTGTTCTAATCAATATTCTTTTGATGATAACAAGGATATGAATATTGTGTGACATAATGTGGTACTCTAATACATTGCAATTTCCTTTTCAGGAAATATATAAAGAGTATGCACAAATCAGCGCTCAGAAGCTTTGACTTAGAAGGTTCAGCATGCAACATCAGAACATGGTCTGGCAAGACATCAGAAGATGGTCAAGGCAGAATCAGAACATGGGTCTATGGAAGCATCAGAAGAACTTGAGTTCAGAAGCAGAAGCACTGAAGTTCTCATGGTATCACGCTCAGAAGCATTTCAAGGTCAGAAGACAAGAAGATGCTATGCACCAAGCTGTTTGACTCTGATGATATTCAAACGTTGTATACACAAACATCAGATCAGAAGAAAGTACAGGTGGCAGGCTACGCTGACTGACAAAAGGAACGTTGGAAGCTATTAAAGGCAACGTCAGTAGACACAGCGTGAACAAGGCCCGAGGTAGTTGACAAAAGCGTGAAACATTAAATGCAATATTGTACGGAATACGCAAAGCATTAAATGCTCCCAACGGTCATCTTCTCAAGTGCCTATAAGTATGAAGTTCTGATGAGAAGCAAGGTTAACGATTCTGAAAGAACTTATTCTGAAAAACTTGCTGAAACGCTGTTCAACTCAAAGCTCAGAAACTTCATCTTCATCAAAGCTCACTACATTGTTGTTGTAATATATTAGTGAGATTAAGCTTAAACGTTAAGAGAAATATCACTGTTGTGATTATAGCTTTTCACAAGCAATTGTAATACTCTTAGAATTGATTACATTAATTTGTAAGTAACTAGAGTGATCAAGTGTTGATCAGGATACTCTAGGATGTCTTAGCTTGTGTGTAAGTAGTTGTAATTAGAGTGATCACGTGGTGGTCAGGATACTCTAAGAAACTCTTAGCTTGTGTCTAAGCATTTGTTCCTAGAGTGATCAGGTTGTGATCAGGAAACTCTAGAAGACTTAGTCGTGGGCTAAGTGGAAAACCATTGTAATCTGTTGCGATTAGTGGATTAAATCCTCAGGTGAGGTAAATCACTCCGTAGGGGTGGACTGGAGTAGTTTGGTTAACAACGAACCAGGATAAAAATAATTGTGCAATTTATTTTTATCGTCCAAGTTTTTAGACTACACTTATTTAAACCCCCCCTTTCTAAGTGTTTTTCTATCCTTCACACACCCCATTGAATTCTCTAGCACTGTTAGGTACATGATCAGAGGCCTTCCTTCAACTGGTGGCATCAGAATCAGAGGTTCTTGTAAGTAATCCTTGATCTTGTCAAAGTTTATCTGGCAGTCATCGTTCCACTTCACTACTTGATCTTTCTTCAGTAACTTAAAGATTGGATCACAAGTAGCAGTCAAATGGGAAATAAATCTTGCAATGTAGTTCAAACGTCCCAAGAAACCTCTGATTTCCTTCTCAGTACGTAGAGCGGGCATCTCTTGAAAAGCTTTAACCTTTGCGGGATCAACCTCAATACCCTTACCATTGATAATGAAACCTAGGATTTTACCGGATCTTACTCCAAATGTGCACTTGTTTGGATTCACTCTCAACTTGTATTTCTTCAACCTCTCAAACAGCTTGTGTAAGTGATCAAGGTGCTCTTCTTCGGTCTGAGACTTGGCTATCATGTCATCAACGTATACCTCTATCTCTTGATGGATCATATCATGGAATAAAGCAACCATAGCACGCTGGTATGTTGCCCCTGCATTCTTCAAAACAATTGGCATTACCTTGTAACAAAAGGTTCCCCACTGTGTAACAAACATAGTCTTCTACGTGTCTTCAGGTGCCATCTTGATTTGATTATAACTTGAGAAACCATCCATGAAATAGAATACCTTGTGTTGAGCAGTGTTTTCTACCAGAACATTAATATGTGGAAGCGAAAAGTCATCTTTGGGGCTTGCCCTGTTTAGATCCCGGTAGTCCACACACATACGAACCTTACCATCCTTCTTAGGCACTAGCACCATATTTGCAACCCACTGAGGATATGATGTAACAACTAGAAAACCTGCATTGAATTGCTTCATAACATCGATTTTGATCTTTTCTGACATCTCCGGGATACATACGACGAACCTTTTGATTTATAGGATGACAACCTTCTTTCATCGGTAAACGGTGTACCACACTATCTGTATCCAGTCCTGGCATATCTTCGTAAGACCAGGCAAAGATCTCGACATAGTTGTGTAACATCCGAATTAACCTCTTCTTGATACTGTTATCTAGATCATCTCCTATCTTGATTTCTCTCTTTTCCTCTTCAGTACCTAGATTCACAACCTCGACTGGCTCCTCGTGTTGTTGTATGGCTCTTTCTTCTTGCTGTAATAGTCTAGCAAGTTCTCCAAGAACTTCACAATCTTCCCCACCTTCGTCCTTGGCTTGGTAAATCGGATTTTTGAAGTCATAATTGGCAATGGAAGAATTGTTATCAATGGGATCCAGAGTGGATGTGGATCTGCAATTCGTTACATGGGTGTGTGTAAGAACACCTAGCTATTTGAAAACAAAAAAAGTAAAAGCAAGACAAAGAGCGCAAAATTTGAATCCAAAACATCCAACGATTTATTGAATGAAAATATGCGATGAAATGACAACCCTAACAAATGGACCATTGTGCCCCGGGCAAGGCGCAAGGCTTAAAAGTTTTATTGTTCAAATTACATAACCAATTCTTTGAAAATAAGAAGAACAAAAAATAGCATTTATTCCTGACTAAATGAGATCGGAATACCGTCTTCAGCTTTCCAATTGTTGAGCCCGTTGCCAATGGTAGGAAAGATCCAACTATCTAGGTCACAATCACTGTCTCTATCTTCCACAGCATTAGCTTGATCCTTATGAACTCCATTGTTGGTGATACGGATAGCACGAGCACAATGAACAACCTTTTGAGCTTATGAAGTGAAACCCAACCCAAATTTGTCAGACTTGTAAGGAATGTCTGGAAGCTAACCCCAAATAGTACCATCAACTTCTTCAACCATAGCCCTATCATCCTTTTGAGAAGCCATTGTAGGAGGTACCCTAGTTACTTGGGAACAGTAGGAACCGGCTTAGCCACAGGAACTGTCTAAGGAACCAATTCAAATGTATGACAGGGAGTCTCGAGGAATTCACCATCCACCTCAACATACTTGAAAGTATTCAAATGACTAACCACATATTCTTCTTCACCATGCATAGTGACAATCTTGCCTTTTGCGGGATACTTCAACTTCTGATGTAAGGTAAAAGTCACAACGCCTGCCCCATGTATCCAAGGGCGCCCAAGCAAACAGTAATAGGTGGGAAGAATATCCATTACATAGAAAGTAGAGTTAAATACATGAGAACCCACTCTGATTGGGAGATCAACCTCTCCATGCACCATTCTTCTCGAACCATCGAAGGCTCTCACCACAACGTCACTAGGCTTCAACATAATCCCTTCGCAATCGAGTTTGTCAAGAATAGCCTTCGGTAACACATTAAAAGAGGAACCATTATCCACCAACACATGAGAGAGAGAGTGGTGCTCCTACATTCAATAGAGACATGCAGGGCTTTATTGTGATTCCTGCCCGCGGGAGTCAGATCGGCATTAGAAAAGCTAACCCATTATCGACCGTCAAACTAGCAATACAATTCTCAAACTGATCAACAGAGATTTCTTATGGCACGTGCGCAGATTTGAGAAACTCAACCAAAGCCTGAGCATGGGCTTCGGAGCATAACAACAGAGATAGCATTGAGATATTGGAGGGGGTATGCCCCAACAGTTCAACAACATTGTATTCACACTTGCGGATAATCTTCAGCACTTCCTCCATTTCTTTCTTGGAAGAATCTTTGATAGTAGTTTCACCCGGGGTCTCCATCTGGGCAGGCTCAATCATTGGTTCTTTGCCTCGAGTCTCAATAATTGGCTCGGAGGCAGAGATACGAACTAGAGTAGTAATAGTCTTCAGATATATTTCTGGGGAGAAAATCCTTCTGCTTCGGGTAACATTACTAGTCCCAACGATATTGTCGACATCGGGATTAGTAACTTTAGCAGTTTCATCAGTCAAAGGTTCTTGCTTGACGCCATGAATGTAAACATCAACACCATAATTCCAAGGAATAGCCTTGTCAAAGGAATATGGAATCGGAACGGGCGTAGTAATAATCAGGGGAGCCACTCTAGGCTCGGCAGTAATCTTCACAAGACCTTTAGAGGTGATCTTCATAGGAGTTTTGGAATTAGTAATGTCGCACCCTCGCGAAAAAACTAACTGGCTCAAAAAACACAGAGTCGCCACCAAACTTTATTTATCCTACGTAGGGAAGGGAAAATATCTAGAAAACCCGGAAGAAAGAAAGGATAAGAAAAGGTCTTACGACCAAAGATAGGGTAAGGAAGTCGGTTACGTAAGGGGAAGGTATTAGCACCCCTCGCGTCTGTGATACTCCATAAGATCCACTTATGTTTACTTCCAAACTATGGGTGTGTTATCTAATGCTTAGTTGCTAAAGGAACAAGAGGGAGAAGGAAAAGAAAATACGGGGAAAAGAAAGAAATACTTACAAGATTGTGCTCGTTTAGGCCCCGTGACCTAATGCCTACGTATCCCTTTTGAAGAATCAGAGTACCGTAGTTCAGCTTAATATTTTTGTTTGTCTGTGTTTTTTAGTGGATGAAGTTACATTTGCATTCTAGTATTAGGATAGTGTAGCGGGGAAAATCTGAGATCAAAGCCATTGACTGACTTGACTCGTTATTTCAGTGAAAGTCGCCACCGCGCTTTATTGTTTCCAAAGGAAATAGAAAAAAAAACGAAATAAAACCCAAAGTTTGTTTTTAAAACAAAAAGAGATCTTAGGTACGGGTGTTGATTATATAAGGGGAAGGTTTTAAGCACCCCTCATATCTGCGGTACTCCATAGGAACCTTTTTGAAAATCCGTGTTTATTAAAAGATATTGTGTGCTAAAGAAAGGTTTGTTTGATTTATAAAACAAGCTCGGCAAGACATTACGTCTTGTGCCTACATACCTCCTCGGTGCAATGGAGAAGTCAGAGCTGATGTAGTTCCGCTTAAAAGGGAAGATTTTAAAAAGGAATAAACACTTTATCATTTTTGGAGAGAATACTCAGCCATTTATCTTAAACATGAGTGTCATACCCCAAAATTTGCCCATACTATTTCTCTTGTTCAAATTCAAATCAAGATACAAAGTTCCAAGACACACTCTCCTAAACAATGCTGAGAAATTAGGGTTTTGTTGTTCTAAAGGAAAATCACTGAATCCATGGCTCCAGGGCACTCCATATGGCCTATAATGTCTTATATTACCTCCATGAAAAGTCTCAGGTCTCAGGTCAAAGGATTGGTCACTCAGATGTTCAGAAGGTCAACAGTCGACTAGGTTGACCTAAAAGTCAACTGTGGTCAAAGTACAGTCAAAACTCCTGATTTTTTGTCAACATCCTCATATTGAAGTATCATTCACCATTTGATCAAGAATTGATCATGGTTCATCAAGGAAAGATCAGAAATCAATAATTCCAAAAGTTTCTAAATTAGGGTTTGTATAGGAGAAAGTCAACTGAACTTTGACCAGCCATAAATCTCACATGGAATATCAGAAATTTTCCATCCAAAGCTCATTTTGAAGGAAATTTGATTCTCTACAATATTGTCTCTCACATGCCAAGTCTAAAAATGTTTCATTTGAGAGATATGGACCAAAACATTATAGGTCCTTTTCAAAAGTCAACCAAAAGTCATTTTTTTCAAAAGGAGACACAAGGAGCATGGAAAATTATTTTGACATGGGACCAAAAACACTGGTTAGAGGACTCTTCAAGGTTTCTAAAAAGTCCTAGAACTTCTCCATACCTCAAAAATTGAGAGAGATAGGCCTTGTCAAAGTTGGGCTATTTTGGAGGGAAAAATATGAAGGAACTTGAATATTTTTGCTAATCGGCCCATGATTTTAAGATTCAATCTCCTTCCTTATGATATTAGGAGCCCATAAACCTTTGGCCACAAATTTTGTTGATTTTAATTAATTTTATAAGGATTTTTATTCATTTAAAAATCAATAAAATTAAGAAAATTCAAAAGATTTGTAAGGAAATTTGTTTTGAATCAAATCCAATCACAATTATACCTCATTATTTACATAACTTCGTGCAAAATAAAATTGAACAAAGATTGGATCACTTTTGGCCAAATATAGAAGGGTTTCATAACATATTTTTAATCAAATTTTCACAATGGGCAAAGATTGATTCAATAAGATTTTCTCCACAAATGTTGACCTAAAACATTCACCTATATATACATGATCATTCCAGACCCCTAGGGTTACAAAAAATCTGCAGTTGAAGCCCTTACCCGAGTCCAAAAAGTCAAGAAAAATTCAAAGGTGTTTTGGAGTTAGAGGATAATTCAAGGCGTTTTACAGATCCAAACACCTTCCTGCGGCATCAAGGAGTCTTCCTCGATCAAAATCGAGTCCTGAGAGATCAAGAACAAGCCTTAATACCTCACGGCTTGCTCTTACCAAATTTGAGTTCATACGCCATATTTTATGCATCATACATTCAATTTGTTCGCATACTTGTGTTTCCTATAATGTGTAGCAACCTGCCATAAAAACTAAAGGTTTTAGAGTCGCCACCTATTCTGAAGGGCGAATAGGAAACCCTACGCAGTTATGAGATTCGGGGTAAGATTATTATAATCAGGTCGAGGGAATGTGTTAGGCACCCTCAACCCTTTCCTATGGCTTTGAATCTAATGGTCAAGTTTTATGGCTAAAATATTTAGGATAATAGCTAAAGAAGTGAAAAGGGCAAAATTGAGGTTTTAAGTGAATTGAGATTTTAGGGAGGGGGACTCGCCTTGGTTATCCAAGGGCCTGCGTACCTCCTTAGGGAGGATCAGAGTCTACGTAGTTTGGGCACAGGGTTGTACGCCTTTGGATTAGATTTGAATGGTTTGAAGGCTTTTTGAATGGCCTATCGTAGTTTTGAGTTTGTAAGGCATTTTGAGTTGCCTTGTCGAAAAGGATAAAAATCCGTAGTGTCGTGGTTTAGTGTGTTTTGAATGTTTGGACGTACAACCCTGATTTGATATGTCACCGTTAGATGCGATGATCAATAGATTTGATCATTATAGTTAACGGATTAATGGGCATTGCTGGTTACTCTGATCGATAAATTCGAATGTCGCGGGCAGCAAATTGAATGTATTTTAGATTTGATATTTTTTCATCTCTTGTCTAATGCGACTAATAGATTTAGTCGGTTCGAGAAGAAAATTAAATCAGAATTAATTAAATTTATATTAACAAATAAATTGAATTGATAAAAATTATTTCTTGCCTAATGCGACTAATAGGTATAGTCGGTTCGAGGAGAAAATTTAAAATTAATCAAGAATCAATTGAATTTTTTGCCCAAATGGGATTGGGGCAAACCCTAATGTGTGGGTAATCTTTTAGGTTTTTTATTGTTTTTTTAATATTTCTATTGGTTTTTTTTTGTATCATTATTCTATGCCTAAATAAATATATGAATACATTAGATCTAACTAGCTAAAAAAATCTAGACATGGGCTTAAGGTATAATCCACTAATTTAAACTAGTAATAGATAAAGTGAATAAAAAAAGAAATTGTAATATGATATGATCGAAATAAAAGGAAACCGCTTCCTGTTACTGAATCACCAAATATGGTCTTTGACTTTTCAAAATAGATTGGCTCCAATAGAAAACTGACACGTGGCATATGTGATTTCTTTTTTAAAATCATTAAAACAAATGGGTGTAGAAACACAAACCCACGTTCAACATAACCCAACGAAACACCCATTCCTTTCTCTTTTGTTCAACAAGAAACAATTCCAGGATGAAAACCATAAAATTGCAGGGGCATGGAAACACATATCGGAACCAATTCAAGCAACAAGCAAAATCAGAGGTGAAACAGGATTACCGATTATACTTGATATAAATAGCGGATCTGACACTGACGCGATGTTGGCGTGGATTCGTCTCGGCTGCTGATGCGTTGCTGTACGCTGTTGGTGCAGCGTCGATTTGGAGTGAGCCTCGTCGCCGGAGCTTCGTCGGAGTTCTTTGATGGTATGCGGTTGTTATTGTCCGGCGCTACGACGGTTGTTGATTGGAAGGGTTTGGTAGGTGCTGTGTTGGTGGTGGAATCGGCATGGATGCAGTTTCCGTGGAGCAGGGGCGGTTGACAGAACTCGGGGATCCGCGATTGCGCTTCGTGGCGGCGGAGGTATCATGAAGGGTGCTTGTCTTGCGGTGCGATTCTTGACAACGTCTTCATAGTATAGCATAATGTGTCGCGTGCTCTTGAAATATTCTAAAGCCTAGGTGGTGGTATTATTCACTTGTTTCAGGCTTGCGATCAGCAATATTGAATTGAGTGTTGGCTTGTATTTTGGCGAATATTTCAGCCTGCGGTAATCTTCATGGAGGAAACTCTCATATTGTGTTTCGGTGAGTGCTTTGCTAACATCATCCCAGTTTTCCACTTAACTCGATAAGGAACCTTTATGAAACTTTACTTGACGATTCTTCAAATTCATTTGAGGAACTTTTAGAAATTCCAGAATGTCCATTAATTTCTGAAAACCAAAGCAGAAGATTGTAGTTTCATCATTTGGATGTTAGCCGTGCTTGGTTTATGTGATTGAAGGAAATTGAATACTGTTTTTTTAGTGAATGAGAAAGAGGAGAGTTTGTATGTACAGTGAGAGATGGTCGGTAAGAAGGTTTTGAAAGAATGAATGAAAATTAGGATTTGTGGTAAAAATATGTACAGACTACTGTTAGTAGTGTTGTTGTGTACCGTGAATTTGTATAGGGAATCAGGGTTAGAAAAATTGCCCCCCAAAATAGGGTTGTTAGTTGTGTAATTATAATAAAAAATTAGGGTAAGGAGCGGGCTTGGATCTATTATATTTTCCCTATTTTAAATCTGATAAAACTATAAATCCAATAAATCTACAAATAAATAAAACTATAAACTAAAACTAATATTAATATAAGCTTAAAAAAATAAAAATATAAGGAACTATATTTTTTGTGATTTTTCTAAATAAATAAATAAATAAAAAGAGGTTAGAAACAAACATTATAAAAATAAAAGAAGAAAAGTTAGAAGTGGGATTCGAACCCAGGACCTCTCGATCGCACACTCTTATCCTTAAATTCTTACCGACTGCACCATATCAATTATTCGAAATAAAACGACATAGACAATTATAAGAGGGCAAATTTTGGGGTATGACAGCTGCCCCTGTTCAATCTTCTTAAACCCGAAGAGTCGGATAGGCACGTCTGCCTATCGTGATCTAAAGGTAGAAGATGATTGAACACTGAGAATGCCCTGAAATTTGCATTTGTTGGGAAGAAATTCTGTGGGAGATGGGCTTACAGATGCCACCCAAGGTAAATACCCCTCCTTTTTAGAATGTGAAGCAGATGCTTTCGAAAGGAACTACTCGCTTTGATTGTAGCACGGCCTAAAAAGGCAACCTGAACTTTATGCGATGTTATGATGCATGCGATGTATGATGCAGCGGGCTTCCCAAAATAAATGAGAGCCATGTATGTATATGCACTATGTATGAATGAGGTATGTTAGTTGAATGATGCATGATTGTCAGTTGAAGTATGTTAGTAACTTGGAAAGAGAAAAAACCTTTGTTTGTTATTGATGATGTTTTGGAGAAGATCGCTGCCGAGGGACTAACGTGATAAACCCCATTGAGAAACCCTTTGAAAATCTTGTTGTAAAACCCTTTATGAACCCCTTTGTAGTCTTGAAGAATATCACTGCCGAGGGACTAACGTGATAAACCCCATTGAAGAACCCCTCGTAAAACCCTTTGATCACTGCCGAGGGACTAACGTGATGGGTAAACGTAACTATTAATAGCGACGACTCGCAGTTTGTGACCCCCACTTACTATAGTTCTAGTAAGTTTCCGTAGTTTTTGAACCCCAAAAGGATCACTTGCTATAGCTCTAACAAGCTCACCTGCACCAATAGGATTACTTGTCATAGCTCTGACAAGCTCACCTGCACCATTTGGATCATCTGTCCTTGTTCGGACAAATTTCACCTCCACCTTTTGGATCGTTTGCCCTGGCTCGGACAAATTTCACCTGCACCATTTGGATCATTTACCCTGGTTCGGACAAATCTCACCTACACCATTTGGATCATTTGCCCTGGTTCGGACAAATTTCACCTACACCATTTGGATCATTTGTCCTGGTTCGGACAAATTTCACCTGCACCATTTGGATCATTTGCCCTGGTTCGAACAAATTTCACCTACACCATTTGGATCATTTGCCCTGGTTCGGACAAATTTCACCTACACCATTTGGATCATTTGCCCTGGTTCGGACAAATTTCACCTACACCATTAGGAGTCACTTGCCCTTGTTCGGACCAATTTACCTGCACCACAGGAATTACCTGCC
Organism: Vicia villosa; assembly: GCF_029867415.1. NCBI lineage: Eukaryota > Viridiplantae > Streptophyta > Magnoliopsida > Fabales > Fabaceae > Vicia > Vicia villosa. The sequence continues at coordinate 202,509,329 of NC_081180.1, read as the reverse complement.
ATGGTTCTGACAAGCGTACCTGCATAAGAAGAGATCATTTGCTATAGTTCTAGCAAAACTTACCTGTATCAAAGGAGTTTCCTGTCATGGTTCTGACAAGCGTACCTGCATGAAAAAGATTCACCTGTTTGGAGACTCACGACTCGAGGGTTGGAGAAAATAGCATGCCAAATATTCACGACTCGAGGGTCGGAAAACACACCTGTTACAACACGAGGGTTGGAAACTCACGACTCGAGGGTCGGAAAACACCTATCACAACACGAGGGTTGGAAACTGACGACTCGAGGGTCGGAAAATACATCTATCACAACACGAGGGTTGGAAACTCACGACACGTGGGTCAGAAACTGGACTTTTGTAGTATGTGAACGCGTTAGATGATATGCATATGCTAATGCGTATGTATGTATGCTGATGCTGATGTCAATCCTGAGATTTTATCTCCTTATTGAACCTGTTTAGACCATGTTTGCACCTACACCACGGCTATGCTTATGCCGGCTTGGTAATGTGGATAATGATTATGCTTATGCATATGCGTAGTTTGTTTATGAGTGAAATGAACACACAAGGTTGCTATCATCGGTAAGGTTACCAGGATACATAAATCAGGTAATCGGGTGAATATCTCCGCAAGGTTGCTATCATCAATAAGGTTACTGGGATACATCAATCAGGTGATTGGGAATGAATATCTCCGTAAGGTTGCAAGTCATCAGTAAGGTTACCGGGATACGTCGATTAGGCGATTGGAAATACACCAACAGTGAGGTTACTGTCATCGGTAAGGTTACCGGAAAGCATCAATCAAGTGATTGGGAAGAATATCTCAGTAAGGTTACTGGCATCGGTAAGGTTACCGAGAAGCATCAATCAGGTGATTGGGAAGAATATCTCAGTAAGGTTACTGGCATCGGTAAGGTTACCGGGAAGCATCAATCAGGTGATTGGGAAGAATATCTCAGTAAGGTTACTGGCATCGGTAGGGTTACCGGAAAACATCAATCAATGATTGGAAAAAATATCTCAGTAAGGTTACTGGCATCAGTAAAGTTACCGGAAAGCATCAATCAGGTGATTGGAAAGAATATCTCAGTAAGGTTACTGGCATCGGTAAGGTTACCGGAAAACATCAATCAGGTGATTGGAAATAGACCAACAGTAAGGTTACTGTCATCGGTAAGGTTACCGGAAAACATCAATCAGGTGATTGGAAATAGACCAACAGTAAGGTTACTGTCATCAGTAAGGTTACCGAAAAACATCAATCAGGTGATTGGAAATAGACCAACAGTAAGGTTACTGTCATCGGTAAGGTTACCGGGAAGCATGTGGATAGTATGGTTTAATACCAGAATGATGACTTGGATGTTGTAATGTATTAACCAATGTATGTAATGCATGACTTATATGTTTTTGCATGATGCTCCAATGATAAGTTGTTGATGACCAAGCGTATATAGCTTGCTGATGTTGGATGGTTGTTGGATGCTAGCGCGACTTCCCAATATCTCCTTTTGAATTTTGAAGATCGTTGTTAGGAGAAAGATTTGTTTGAGGTTGTAAAGTGTGAGAACGCCTTTTCCTTTTGTTGTGCGTCTTGCCCTAGTTTGGATTTTTGAAATACTCCACGTCTTTAAATTTTCGAAGTCCTCCATGTCTTTCACCTTCTGCAATTCGCACCTTTAACCTTTGGAGATTCTCCACACCCTTAACCTTTGGAGATTCTCTACACCTTTAACCTTTTGAGGTTCCCCACACCTTTCCTTTTGGATTGTTTACCTTATGGGTTCGATATCCACTGCCCCAATGTTTAGTGGAAAAAGATGCCCCTGATCGCCAAGCCATGAAGGAAGTGCCCCGAGAAATAACCTTGTCATATGCTCCGACGTTTAGATTGAAGAGTATGCCCTTGATCCCCAGGTTATAGAAGGTTATCCATGGTGTTCTATCCTTTAAAATTTCTCCCATGTTTGACATGCCCCTAATTGAGATTGCTTCGAGGTGTGCCCCAAGTCGATTGCACCTTAAGAAGAATGCCCCTAGTGAATAGGATGTTTGATTGCATGCCCCTGTGATCCTTGAAATTTCGCCCCTGTTTAGGAGAACCCCCTAGATGTGGTTCCCCCCATGCAAAGGTCTTTATTAGAAGTTATCACCTTTGATTAACCACTTTCGATATCTCCTCGATGCTAAGTGTATATTCGTAGATGACGTTGTATCCTTTGAGAAGTAACTCAAATGCGATGCGTGTGCAAGTTTGAAATCGAAGTCCGTTATGAATTAGAAGTGGATGATTAGAAATGAATGCTTGAAGAAGCGCAGTGGTTAGAAACAACTTTAGGAGTCAGTATAACAAAATCCTGCTTAGTATGCTTTCGTGGTTAACCTTGCCTCAATTAGGGCTTTTAACTGTTGTAACTTGGCCTGGTTCATGTTTTAAGAAACAATGGATATAAGGCTCAAAATTTTATTTGTCCCACCCCTTTCTCCTTGATGTTCTCCAAATCCTAAAAATTCGCCTAATCAAATGAGCATGCTTTGTATGTAAGAGAATCGTTTCAGTCTTGATGTTGAGCGGAAGTCTTAGTAGAGATCCAAGCAGTTGTAAAGATCCAAGCATTGATGTGAAGCTTCGATGGTTAGTGGTCACAAGGTTATCCTTTGCATTTCGCCTTTGTGTTTATCCCTTATTTTTGCATGAACCAATTCCTTTGAATTTGATCCATCGGGATGCCCTAATTTTTGCCTAAGTCATCTTTGTTTTCTTTCATGAAATTTTCCATTTTGACTTAGCGGGCGTTCTTCTTTTGAAAGCTCCCTTTGGGATTTGATCCTTGGATATTGAATGTCGTGACTGCCATGTTGACTTCGATTTTGTAAGCTTCGACTTTGATACTTCCTCGGTCTTGAATGATGTATTGAGGAAGAAGATGTTTGTGAATGTTATCTCCATTGCTTCCTTAATCTTGGATGAACGCGAGGAAGAAGATATGCTTCAAACTTTGCTTGATCCCTATGCTTGAATCCTTTGCTTCATTGATTGATTCTCTTGACAACCAAAATACACCATTGAATTAATCGAAATCTACCCTGCCCCGGGTTGAAATCAAGGTTTTTTTTGAAAAAGTAGAAACAAACTCCAACTCCTGGCTCGAGGGGGTGACGAGGGATTAACATCCTTATATCTCCACTGTTTGGGATTTAAAACAATGCCTGTACATCGTCGGTTCGGTCTTACCTTGAAAGCATATGTTTAGCTGGACTTAGTTATTTGTATTCGTCATTCTCCCTTAAGTTTGCTAATAACCCTAAATTTGAAATAGAATAGAATAGAAGTGTGCGAGTGGAAAGTCGTAGTGGTGAGCGAATGAATTGACTCCAAAACCTGCATGGTCATCCCATTAGAATTGCTAATCCGAATGTACAACTTTTATCCGGAGAAACACTTAGCGATCATAGGGGTTGAAATTCTGACATGATAAACACCTATTGATCCTAGGGACAATCTCCTTTGTAGATCCATTGATCTTGTTTTACTCCTTAGCTCTTTAGACTTGTAGAAGTAAGGGCAACCTCGAATTTTCCTTGGGCACGTCAAACCTGTCGGGAATAAATTGTTAGCGGTGGGTTTTCGTCGTACTGGAACCTCATGAGTTTCCTTTGACTGAACCTCTTTTGCTTTTTTTTTAGGATAGTATCACACCGTTCGTAACCCCCAGAGTTTGTAAATTGATGTAGAAAATTTATGACCCTTTTGCCCCTTGGCGTGGAGTTAACGCATGTCGCATTCCCTCCATCGTAGTTATGCGTCTTCGTTTATGGTATTGCCTCAGTTGGACTAACCCTTGCCCCCCAAGTTATCACAGAGCATCCTTGTAAGTTTGATATGTTCTAAGACGAACCCCTTTATGACTAGATGCCCCTTTAGTGTATCTATGAGGGAACTCTTTTGTTGAACTAATCCTTGCTCGATGATAACCTTTGTTGTATTTACAATCCTGTTTCGAAAAGGCCTGGACATATAACTGGCATGATGAAAGACATCCTTTTTCTCCTTGTGAGACTAAGTTCGTTCTCGATAATTTATCCTCCTTTCTCCATGGTCTATGATCCTTTTGATTTTTCCGAGTCTCGGGAAATCGACTAGCACGGTAGGTGTAGATGCGGGCGAAGGTAGAAATGCAAATGTAGATGCAAATGTATGACTGCATGAAAATGCGGATGCGTGGGTATGCGAGAGACTCTTTGTATTATAACTCCGTGTATGCAATGCAGACGTGTAACGTATGATCCTAGGGATGGCCTTAGAAGCGACATTAGACCCTCGTGAAATCCTTGCAAGATAAATGTTATGACGCGCCAATGGAAATCCCTTAGATTAGGGAGTACGCGGAAGGTAGCAGCTGGTAACCGTTCAAGACAGTCACCAAATCTCATGGCCATCGAGAGGCCAATCGACGTGCATTAATGAGTACGTCCTTCAAGGGAAGGACACGTTGTTGTAAAAACATATGGACGAAAAGAAAATCCCTATAGGCTAGGGAGTACGTAGTAAGCACGAGGTGCCCGTTCAAGACAGTCACTGGATCTCATGGCCATCGAGAGGCCAATCGACGTGCATTAATGAGGACGTCCTTTAGGGGAAGGACACGTAGTTGTAAAAACATATGGACATAAAAGAAAATCCCTACAGGCTAGGGAGTACGTAGATGTAAGCACGGGGTGACCATTCATGACAGTCACTAAGTTTCATGGCCATCGTGGGGCCGATCAACGTATGCTAACGAAGATGTCCTTCGTACGAAGGATGCGATTTTAGAAATATAATCCCTACAGGCTAGGGAACGCGTAGATGTAAGCACATGGTGACCGTTCAAGACAGTCACTAGGTCCCATGGCCATCGAGAGGCCAATCGACGTGCGTAAATGAAGATGTCTCGTGGGAAGGACGCGATTCTAAAAATGGAATCCCTGCAGGCTAGGGAATGCATAAACGTAGGCACGGAGTGACCGTTCAAGACAGTCACTAGATCGCATGGCCATCGAGAGGCCAATTGACGTGCGTAAACGAAGATGTCCTTCGTGGGAAGGACACATAGTTGTAAGAGTACAAAGATATAAAAGGAAACTCCCTACAGGTTAGGGAGTGCGTAGATGCAGGCGCGGGGTGACCGTTCATGACAGTCACTAAGTCTCATGGCCATTGAGAGGCCAATCAACGTGCATAAATGTAGATGTCCTTCGTGGGAAGGACATGATCTTGGAATTAGAGTCCCTGTAGGCCAGGGAATGCGTAGGAATACCTGCAAAATTAAAACGCAAGACATTTGCAGTATATAAATTGCACACATATAATAAGCACATAAGCCCTAGGTTCATAGGTCCGACGTCACGGCTTAGGGTGCCTACCCTTCCCATTGGTATGTTCTAGAAGGTCTCATGGGGTCGTTCGTAGCCGCCGAGACTTTTTGTCTCTTTGGATTTTAGAACAATTCATTTATCCACGAGGTTCGAGTTTTAGGGGTAGGTTCCCAGAGAGATCAGTCAAATACCAAGTCCAGCCCTCAACAAGGTCGAGCCTCGTATCAGACATTTCCGGATATTCAACCCACTCTGAGTGGAATTATAATAAGACTCGTAGGCGATGTATTTCCCCTCTGGTCTTAAGTATGATTCTCACGCTTAGGTTTAACAACAATTTATATATCCCAAAAATGCGATAAAAAATACAAAATATTCAAATAAACAGATGTTTAATTAAATTGGGGTAAATAAATAAATTGCAGTGAATAAATAAGATTGCAAATAAATAAATAAATAAAATTTAAATATTTATAAAAAAAACCATAAACCCTAAAAATGGCGAAATAGCCAAACCCTAAAAATTTCTCCAAAAACCTAAACTGTTTGCCACAAACCTAAACCTAAACCCTCTCAAGCCTTAGGAGCATAATAATTCACCTATAGTGTATTTCCCCAGCAGAGTCGCCAGCTGTAGCAACCTGCCCTAAAAACTAAAGGTTTTAGAGTCGCCACCTATTCTGAAGGGCGAATAGGAAACCGTACGCAGTTATGAGATTCGGGGTAAGATTATTATAATCAGGTCGAGGAAAGGTGTTAGGCACCCTCAACCCTTTCCTATGGATTTGAATCTAATGGTCAAGTTTTATGGCTAAAATATTTAGGATAATAGCTAAAGAAGTGAAAAGGGCAAAATTGAGGTTTTAAGTGAATTGAGATTTTAGGGAGGGGGACTCGCCTTGGTTATCCAAGGGCCTACGTACCTCCTTAGGGAGGATCAGAGTCTACGTAGTTCGGGCACAGGGTTGTACGCCTTTGGATTAGATTTGAATGGTTTGAAGGCTTTTTGAATGGCCTATCGTAGTTTTGAGTTTGTAAGGCATTTTGAGTTGCCTTGTCGAAAAGGATAAATATCCGTAGTGTCGTGGTTTAGTGTGTTTTGAATGTTTGGACGTACAACCCTGATTTGATATGTCACCGTTAGATGCGATGATCAATAGATTTGATCATTATAGTTAACGGATTAATGGGCATTGCTGGTTACTCTGATCGATAAATTCGATCGTCGCGGGCAGCAAATTGAATGTATTTTAGATTTGATATTTTTTCATCTCTTGTCTAATGCGACTAATAGATTTAGTCGGTTCGAGAAGAAAATTAAATCAGAATTAATTAAACTTATATTAACAAATAAATTGAATTGATAAAAATTATTTCTTGCCTAATGTGACTAATAGGTATAGTCGGTTCGAGGAGAAAATTTAAAATTAATCAAGAATCAATTGAATTTTTTGCCCAAATGGGATTGGGGCAAACCCTAATGTGTGGGTAATCTTTTAGGTTTTTTATTGTTTTTTTAATATTTCTATTGGTTTTTTTTTGTATCATTATTCTATGCCTAAATAAATATATGAATACATTAGATCTAACTAGCTAAAAAAAATCTAGACATGGGCTTAAGGTATAATCCACTAATTTAAACTAGTAATAGATAAAGTGAATAAAAAAAAGAAATTGTAATATGATATGATTGAAATAAAAGGAAACCGCTTCCTGTTACTGAATCACCAAATATGGTCTTTGACTTTTCAAAATAGATTGGCTCCAATAGAAAACTGACACGTGGCATATGTGATTTCTTTTTTAAAATCATTAAAACAAATGGGTGTAGAAACACAAACCCACGTTCAACATAACCCAACGAAACACCCATTCCTTTCTCTTTTGTTCAACAAGAAACAATTCCAGGATGAAAACCATAAAATTGCAGGGGCATGGAAACACATATCGGAACCAATTCAAGCAACAAGCAAAATCAGAGGTGAAACAGTATTACCGATTATACTTGATATAAATAGCGGATCTGACATTGACGCGATGTTGGTGTGGATTCGTCTCGGCTGCTGATGCGTTGTTGTACGCTGTTGGTGCAGCGTCGATTTGGAGTGAGCCTCGTCGCCGGAGCTTCGTCGGAGTTCTTTGATGGTATGCGGTTGTTATTGTCCGGCGCTACGACGGTTGTTGAGTGGAAGGGTTTGGTAGGTGCTGTGTTGGTGGTGGAATCGGCATGGATGCAGTTTCCGTGGAGCAGGGGCGGTTGACAGAACTCGGGGATCCGCGATTGCGCTTCGTGGCGGCGGAGGTATCATGAAGGGTGCTTGTCTTGCGGTGCGATTCTTGACAACGTCTTCATAGTATAGCATAATGTGTCGCGTGCTCTTGAAATATTCTAAAGCCTTGGTGGTGGTATTATTCACTTGTTTCAGGCTTGCGATCAGCAATATTGAATTGAGTGTTGGCTTGTATTTTGGCGAATATTTCAGCCTGCGGTAATCTTCATGGAGGAAACTCTCATATTGTGTTTCGGTGAGTGCTTTGCTAACATCATCCCAGTTTTCCACTTGACTCGATAAGGAACCTTTATGAAACTTTACTTGACGATTCTTCAAATTCATTTGAGGAACTTTTAGAAATTCCAGAATGTCCATTAATTTCTGAAAACCAAAGCAGAAGATTGTAGTTTCATCATTTAGATGTTAGCCGTGCTTGGCTTATGTGATTGAAGGAAATTGAATACTGTTTTTTTAGTGAATGAGAAAGAGGAGAGTTTGTATGTACAGTGAGAGATGGTCGGTAAGAAGGTTTTGAAAGAATGAATGAAAATTAGGATTTGTGGTAAAAATATGTACAGACTACTGTTAGTAGTGTTGTTGTGTACCGTGAATTTGTATAGGGAATCAGGGTTAGAAAAATTGCCCCCCAAAATAGGGTTGTTAGTTGTGTATTTATAATAAAAAATTAGGGTAAGGAGCGGGCTTGGATCTATTATATTTTCCCTATTTTAAATCTGATAAAACTATAAATCCAATAAATCTACAAATAAATAAAACTATAAACTAAAACTAATATTAATATAAGCTTAAAAAAATAAAAATATAAAGAACTATATTTTTTGTGATTTTTCTGAATAAATAAATAAATAAAAAGAGGTTAGAAACAAACATTATAAAAATAAAAGAAGAAAAGTTAGAAGTGGGATTCGAACCCAAGACCTCTCGATCGCACACTCTTATCCTTAAATTCTTACCGACTGCACCATATCAATTATTCGAAATAAAACGACATAGACAATTATAAGAGGGCAAATTTTGGGGTATGACATAATGCTATGAATGATTCTGGATTATTTAATTGTTGTTTAAGCATCTATATGAAGGTTCTCCATTGCTAGGGTTAGAGAGCTCCAATTGGGGTTTCTCTATTTAGGCAAAATTAAAGCTAATAATCGGTACTATCAGGTTCGTAATGCTTGGACGATGGTAACCAAGGCATCGCGAAAAATTTATTTGCACTCTAGGATGCATTCGTGATTTGCAGGTGAATAGGCTACGAACACAATTCGCGGCAAAACCGTAGCTAATTCTGCAGGTTGTTTGGCGAAGAAGACGAAGATGTGTCGCTCACTGATTGGTTGCTTTCAAATGTTTTTGGCGCGCGAAGGGAATTGGATGGATCTAAGATCCGGTGCTTCTCAGGATGACGTATACCCTGTGCCTCCACGCTACAAACCCTCAGATCTCTTTCCCAGTTGATCCAACGCATCTAGGAGCGAGGGTGCATCATGGACTCTCAGACCTGCGCCACACTGGATCATCCAGCTAAGTTTTCAATTTTTTTTTCTTTTTATTACATAACATTGTTTTTATTTTTAATATTGCTAATATTTTTATATATTATATAAAAATTTCTTTTTCTCTAACAATTATAAAATACTCTTTTTCTATCTTAACTTTATTTTTATTTTCGATTATTCGATTTTTATTTTATTTATTTTAAAATAGTTTAAAAATTGCTTGAATTGTTTTTTATTCATAAATTAATTGGGATTAATCAACTAAAATATATTTTGACCTTTTAAAGATCCATATTTTATTTTTAATCGATTTAATTAATTAGTTCGAAGACCAATAATTAATTAAATCCGATTGTTATTCAATTCAATTTTCACTCGATTTAATATTTGCAAGAATTTGCCACACACTAAAAAATATTTTCTTGTGTCCTTTTCAGGGTTTATTTTCAGGTGCCTTCCGATTACGCGTCATGCCTTCCACGAAGCTAAGTCCCGACTCAATTTGTCTCTTATTTTTTATATATTTATTTGCCTTATGAAATTAGGGTTAAATCCTCAAAAGTCGATGAACTATTCTACACTCACGTCTTTTTCTGCCTGCCTTTGTTTTGCCCATTTTTCAGGGTTAACCCCGAGTACTCCCGACTACGAACCATATCAGATCAAATCCAAAGCTAAGTTTTGTTCATATTTATTTTAATTTCTTTTTGCCATTTTTAAATTATGGTTAACTTTATTTGTCATTGAATTGATAATGCACTCACCCCTATTTTTTGTTTATTTCTCCCTTTTCCAATTTTCAGGGTTTGCCAACCGCCAAAGCACAGATAGTCAGTAACCCTAAACTCTAATCTCTTTTATTTTTTTCTGCTTTTAATTATTACTTATGTCAAACCCGCTGGCTTCATTCTCCCTTTCCCCCGCTGGTTTCTTTTTCCCCTCCCCCATATTGCTTTAATTATATTGTTTATATTTTTGCATGGTTAGTAATCTTAGGGAGTGCAAGCCTTGAATTGAATTAGCATCACTAATTATAAGATAAATTTTTGAATTAATCACGTTATTGTTGCACCCACGCACACTTTTTGGTAACCCCTTTTGTTGCATGTTGCCTTGTTTTTTTTTGCAGAATAGTCATGTCCCTCGAATACGAGGATACCTCAGTCAGTTGCCTCGATTATGCAAAGATCATAGGTCCCTAATGATGCTACCTTCGATACACTAATATGATCTCGTCCCTCGGAAGTTGCCTACGAAAGGCTGAGGTATCCTTTGGTTTCCTACGAAAGGCTATTCTGATCCTTCCCTTAGACTACCTGCCTCTCTATGGCATGAGATAGTCTTATGGTGAATGATATTGCGACGACCCTTCAACCTCCAAATGAAAGGCTTCCTGCCCTCTTATGGCATGGAAGGACCCTTTCACTCTGAAAGGCTAAAAGAACCTTTTACAAATATCAAGGTAATTTGCCCTTAATTGCATGCTCTGGCTAAAAACTTTTTCTACTCTTTTCTCAAATACTTTCAAAAATCCACGCTTATTTACAAGCTAAAGTCTTATTTCATTTCTAAACTTCTTCTTCAAAAGAGCAAAGCAATTAAGAGCCCATGGAAAACCATGGATGCAAAGGGTGCCTTACACCTTCCCTTTGCATAATTACCCCCCGAACTCAAAATTTCTTTAAAAGGTTTTTTTCTGTTCTTTTAGCCTTTCATTAATTTGGATAAAATAAAAGTCGGTGACGACTCTTGCTATCCGCAACATTTCGGTAAAGTCAGTTCACCGTATTACAATGAGAACAGAGGGATTTTTTTCATCACAAATAAGATAAGGGCTCCAACTTGGATAAAATCAACAAGTATGCCACTAGCTCTCCCAAGTGGAAAAGATTCCATCATATCAATCAATATCAAAGTTGTGGGGTATCACAACTCACTTACAACAATCAATTATGTCTAAACTTTTGAAGAAAAGCCAACAAGGGCAATAGATATTTTTAAAGAAAGACTTTTTTTAAAGAGTTTTGCAAACATAAGAAATTTTTACAAAAAGGGAGAAGATTTTGAAAATCTAAGAAGGGGAGGAGATGAACAGGCTATCCTAGAGCATAAAATAAAAGCTAAAAAAACGATCTAACCAAAAAAAAGAAGCCAACACTTGACATTAAGAGTCAAGGTAGATTTCCCATCCTTTGGACTACCAACACTAAACCAACGCATTACCACTTGGGGATCCAAATGAACTTATTATCTTTAGCACCACTTGAACGTATCATAAAATTCTAACGAAAATCGGGCAGACTAACGACTGTATATGGGCGAAATCCTTATCACGATGCCTTGGAATTAACCATCAAGGGCTTTCGAAGAAATACCTGCACACACAAATAGACAACAACCCAATGCCAGACAGAATAACAGACAAAATAACAGCAAAATAACAAGGTCCAGAGGTACTAAGTCCAACAAGGTCCAGATCTCTAAAATGCTCGGGATAGTAACCAATAGTCCATAGAGAGCCTTAAGTGCTTTTTATTGTTTTAAGTTGTTTATTAATGTCTTAGCACAAAAATAAAATATGGTACAAATGGACAAAAGGAAAATGGCGGAAACATAAATAATACGTCCAAATGGACAAAGAGAAAATAGCGGAAACATAAACAATACGTCCAAATGGACAAAGAGAAAATAGCGGAAACATAAACATAATGAACGATAAAATAAAGCATAAGCAATAAATATAAAGAACAATATAGTAAAATGCGGAAATTAAAGTTAATTGTCAATTGTTAAAGATGACCATCTTGAAACTTGTCAAGTATATCATCAAAGTGTTAGTAAGGAAGATCGATGGTGAGTGAAGGATGTTCTTGGATTTAAATTTGATGGAAGTTATCAAAAGCTTGACAATCCGAAGGACATTCTGCGGAAGTTAAAAGTGTGAGTTTCTCAAAGAACAGAAGCCTGACAAGGTCGCCCGTGACACCTGACACGGCCCGTGTTAGGGTGGGCAGATGAAGAGCATAAGAAGATCAAAAACAGAAGGCTGACACGCCCGCCCGTGTCAGCAGGCCTGATGCAAATAAGAGAGAAAAAGAAGTCAGTGGGCTAACACGGCCGCCCGTGTCAGCTGACACGGCCCTTGTTGACAGACGCGAGTTGAAGATATTCAACGACAATCGCAATTGAAGATCAAAGCCTTCCATGATTTTTGTAATGTCTATCATCTTTGTTTTGAATTCTTTGAATATTATGAGTAGCTAAACCCCCCAAATTGTATCTGTGATGAACCCTAGTTCTGTATCTCTATGTTATTGAAGTTATTTTAAGTTTACTTTATTGTGCAAATTTCTTAATGTTTTTTCTATCGGACAAATAGATTTTGATTTACTGTTTAGATTTAGGTTAGACAAACCAACTCAACGCACTTTTCACAATAATACTACGGTGAAATTGCTTAGGAATGAGGATTTAACCGTAGTAACCGTTTAATTCTTGATAAAAAAACAATTGTATGCTTGATGCTTACCTTTCATAGCCAAGGAATTAGGATTAAAAGAAAAACATCAAAGGTTTTCTGTTAAGGAATTAAGGAAAACATTCTTGAGATTTGGTAGTAAACTAACTTAACAATATTTCATTAGATAGGACTTAGCAGTTGTTATAAGACAATTCAAACACCCACCCCTAGCATGCTTCCTCATATATTCTAAACTTTTACTTTACGCTTTCACTTAATTTGTGTCATTAAATATTCTTTCACCACAATCCTCAAAACCCCCATGTTCTTTTGTTCAATTGAATCATTAAAATAACTTATATTTCCTACGCAGTCCTCGAGATCGATACTCGGGATTATTCCATAATATTACTACATCGGTGAAAATAGTACACTTGCTAATTTCCCGATCAGCACTCTACTTGAAGCAGTCGACCATCAAACCCCCACGGTTGGAATTGTAAAAATGAATGTACCTAATCAATTACAAGCTCGAAGGAGAGTTACCTTAGACTTTGGTTGCAAGGAGACTAGTTGGTCGTGATCCTAGACTCTCAATCAATATCATCGTCCCAAAGGAAAGGCTAGAACGGGAGGGTTATCCAACCTCCTCCCACATAGAAGAGGAAGGCAACTATCCCAAAGAGCATTGTCCATATACGACTATCCCCAGGGGTATCGAGGGAACCGACCACAAGGCCAAATCATCCATAAGAAGATCATCAGCCACCTATAAACTACTTGACGTAGATACCCAATCTGGGGTAGGAAAGAAGCTAGGAATTTCTCACGGCGGTGGTCAGAAAGCACCTCATCGGAACATTTAACTAAGGCAACCTCTGATCTTAAGGTTTCATCAGTCATCTTCAAGTTACATCTCTGATAAAAACAAACACCCAACTACATATCGATAGGAAGATACAAAGGGGGTAGGACATCAATCAAAAAATCTAGACGACATCCAACAACAACAGAGTCACCATTAAAGGTCTATTTATCTTGTCATTTTACTATTTCCTTGTAACAAATTCAATTCATTATTAATATAAATGTACACACACACACACACACACACACACACACACACACACACACACACACACATATATATATATATATATTATATTTCTTCCTCAATTGTATTCTTCTTTGTCTTTTCTTTAGAGTACTCAAGACATGGATAACAAAAATGAAATGTATAATTGCGTATCTGATACAGACTAAAGGCATTTGTGCGATTTTGATACGGCTTAAACACATTTCTTGCCTAACCGCATATCTGATACTGGCTAAACACATTTTTGCGATTCTAATGCGAATTAAATGCATTTTTAATAAATATTAATAATTGTTACACCCAGCACACTAAAGATTGGAAAAAATGGCAGGAAATAAATAATGCAGAAGAAAAAGAAATATCAAGTCAAAGCATCTAGAGCCGAGATACTGGAATCACCCTTCCGAGTCACCCTGAAAGCAGCCTGAAACAAGTCTAGTGTCTCGACAAACATTGTGGAATCGAGGCAGAACCTCCTCGCCTGTTCCACAACTTTGTCACAGATCCCGAGTATAACTTTCTTAGTCCATTGAAGGGAATCACGAAGAGACTGCTTCAGACCACCAACTCATCTTGGAGAGCTTTCAAGGCCTCGACATGAGCATTAGATTCTTGAAGAAGACATTTTTTATGCTCATCAAATCGGCGAGTCTTTTCCTTAACAACCCCAGAAACTTCCTGATACTGTTTCTCAGCCCATTTTAGAGCATCCTCCAACTTTGTCACCCGAGTAGCCAAAGTGGAAGTGGAGCCATGGATTTTTGCCTCATATTGTAAAAAGTCGGCAACTTTAATCTACTTCTGAAATGCAGGAAGTTACTCTTAGAAAGTAGACCACCTCAGCTCCATAGCCTCGCATTTTACTTTCCAAGTATCCTTTTTCTTAGAGAGATTACCTGGAACTAAGACGTTTCCCCGACTAGTAAGGACAAGGGAGAACATAGAAGTATCATTGAACATACAATGAGTAAGCTCAGATATACGTTCCAAATGATCTTTCTAGGTAAGGACTGGTTGAACCTCCCCTTGAGAGACTTAGTTGAGTCCCTCAGCGAGACTTAATTGAGTCTCTCAGACGAAACTTAATCGAGTCCCTCAGGAAGGACTTAATGAGCCACTAGTGGAAGGGCTGGAGACAATGGAACTTCTACTATGGCTGCTAATGCATGACTGCTGGTCATGAGATTTTAATTTTTGTTTTATTTTTTTTGCTTTGTTTTCTGTAAGGGTGGAATGCCCGGGATACTTTGTTTAGTTTTCTGAATATATATATATATATATATATATATATATATATATATATATATATATATATATATATATATATATATATATATATATATATATATATATATATATATATATATATATATATATATATATTACAATTGAAGATTTGGGAGAAAAAAAATGGTGTATATATACATGAAGTAATGAATTTGCCTTACTTGACCAAACATACATGTAAAAAACAAATTCCAATATTAGATGACATCTCCACTACCTAAGATGAAAGATAGGTTAAATCCCCCAAATCTATCATATAAGAAAAGTCTACCATTTGAGACTTTCTTAGGCTATCCACATCAGCATCTGTTCCATGGTTAATCCACATCAGCTTTGGGGGTTAATACTGAATTTTTGATCATTTCACCCTCCCAGCTTCTCATGTTGTTGCAGTTACGCATTGTTCATCATTGTGTGCCTATCCACGTTCCAAACAGTTTGCAGACATAAATGGCCTCATGTAATGGTTACCAAACTTCAATTCCAACCCTTCTGCTTCCTCACCTTTTCCAATTCTTTTCAATTTTACGGCTCCTCCTTCAACCTTCATCAAACCACATAGCAAAATAACACCTTCCTGAGAATGAGAAAACAGAGATAACAAAAAAATCGTGAGAGAGTTTGCGAAGAAACCTCAACCAAGAAATCTGTTGTTATTGATGTGAACAGATTGAACCGTTCCAGATCTCTTATCATCGTCTCCGACCGTCCTCATTAAGCAACACGAAACGATGAGAATTCCGGAAACAAAAACTCAGGTAAGCGTTCAATCTTGATTTTCATTTCCGATTCGCACTTACTGTAGATTCTGTCAAAGCAAATGTCTATCACGAAAGACAAAAATTACAGTTCTGTCTCTTATACACTGTCAATTCACTCTTTTAGGTATTCTTCTTCTCTTCTAACCCTTTTCAATTCAATCAACGATTCTTCAATTCATCTATCACCCATCACCTAAACCCCATAAATTTCAAATCTTTTTCAATAATCTGACTGAATTATGTCTGTTTCTGATTCTGGGTCTGCTTATTGATTTTGATTTTGATTTCTATTCAATCACCTTTATATGAATCTTCTATTGTTGTTGTTTGGAACTTAATTGAATTTCATAATTGTGTTTTTTTTGCAGAGTGACTGGATAATTCTTCAAGTAGAACAACCACTTTGATAAAAGTTTGAAATTTAAACGTTAAAGGTTTGCGTATATACTGCTACATTATCTATTTTCTAATTGTGCAGTTCAAGAATGCCAGAGGTTATACTTTGAATTGTAGTCATTATCTGCCTGTTTTCATATCATCGGCATGAAAGGCCAATTGTATTTGAAATGTTAGCATGTGAATATCAAATAAGTTCTGTGTGAATGTGTAGAAGTTGTGCATCTATCGTGACTTATAAGTTTTGTGATTTTGGTTTTTCTGTTTTGCAGATTTAAGAATGAATGGTGTTCTTGAAGATTGTTGAGAACTGAGATGGAGATGAAGTTTGAGGATTTGTTCCTTCTTCCTCTGCATCTTCATACAAAATTGTTTCTTCTTATCGATTTTTTTTCAATTCTTTTGGATTACTTACGTAATTGATTTCCTGTTCACGGCTGTGTTGCTTGAGGTTCATCGACGATGGATGACTTCACGTTATGGTGTATGCGGCTGTGTCGATCTTTGCCGGAAGGGTGATGCTCGCGGTGATTGGTTTTGCTATCTGATGATCCTTCATAGTGGTCGGGTTTGATTAAACGGTGAGTGGTTTACGGTGGTTTTGACTCCAATCTCGACTTTGAGTTTCTCCTCTTCTTTACTTCTATTCTGTTTTTACTGTGTAGTTGTTGTGTTGTTGAGTCGGTATGTGCGACCACAAAGTTTTTAGGGAGTGGAGTTTGACTGAGATATCTGTGGAGTGAGAGAGGACTGAGGTTAGAGAGAAATCAGGGATTGGAGGTGGACTCAGAAGTTGAGGGAATCGTGGGATTGAGGAGGCTCAAAGTCCCTATTTTCCAGGCTTTTCAAATGTGAATCATGGGGCTGTGATTCAAATCTTACTGATGTACATTTTTTTGTTTTCAATTGGTTCTCGATGTCAACACAGAAGGTTGATCTCAATTGAATTTTTTTTACTTGCAGGATAACATATTGTCAATGGATGAATGAACTCCAACTTCTCTTCATGACAGTGTCCTTCCTTTCTATAATCTTCAAGAACGACGACATGTTATACATGAGGTATGATTTCTCTACATATTTCTTCCCTAACATCAATAATGGTAAGGATATTGCAATGCAAATCCTGAAAATGGTTTTAGATGTGTTTTCTCTTCTTATCCTTCTTTTACAGATGCAGTGGTCCAGATTTACTTGGATAATACTGGTGATCTGGTATATTATTATTGCATTTTATATCCTTTTCATTTGTTGGTTGTATGTATTGCATACACTGTTGCGTTTTGATTGACTTGGAAAGCTGATTGAATAATTTATGTTTTAGGAACTTATTGCAAAAAGCCTTGAATCTTCTGACCTCAACTTCTCAAGATAAGGTAAAAGACACTATCTTGACATTTTGTATAGTCAAGCTGCTTTAGTTGTTTTCATTTATAATAGTGCTACAGCTACATGAGTTTGCTTTCTACAAGTTTTTTTTTCAAGTTTTTTTCATAATTTTTATAGTACATTTTGTCAGACATGTTTTTTGGATTTCTTATCGATTTTAGTCACATGAGGCAACCATATACAATGAAAGAAAAAAACCTATCCAGTTGTAGAAAAAATGAAGTAATTCGAGAATATCAATATTTTCTTTTGCATGGTTTTCTGTTCGTAACTTAAAAACAAGCTTCAAATGGCTAGGTATACGGGGGAAAGATTACCCCAATACAAAGAGGAGAAGTTTGGGCATCGGATTTTGGAGCCAAAGCAAGCTTTCTTTTTCATTGGGCTTCTAATTTCTTCGTCTTCTCTCTCTTTCATGTTTGATTTTGATTTAGTTTTCAAAGTTCCAGGTTTCATGGTGTTGGCTCACGCAAAAGAGGAAAGATCCATCACCGATGCAGTTTCTGATGATGCGACGGTGTTTTTTATTACTTTGTATGATTTGTTAAATTCTGTTTGGATAAGTTGTGACCTGATTTTGATGTGGGTTTGTGCAGGTTCGATGATGAAGCACAAGTTTGCTTGGCCATAAAAAAGAAAGGATGGCAATGACAGTGACAGAGATTGATTGGTTCTTTGTAGTATGGTATTGTACATTTGAATGCTTTTGTCTATTTCAATACTGTTGGAATGTTTTTGTCTTTGAATTGTCAATTATTATGAGGGTTCGGTCTATTTTCTGGTCTGGATGCTTTTGGTTGTGAATTGCATTGAAGTTGGTTTAGAGTTGAATGTGTAAGGAATGTGAAATCTGGACCTGTCGTGGTTTTCTTTTGAATGTATGATAGCTGAACGATTGTTTTGAACTGTTAGGTTTGAATTTGGGGTGTTAAATGTTGCTGGTATTGGAATTGAAATAAGGGGATGCTAGATTAGCAATGTTAGTTTGAATGATTATAGTGTAGAATTGGTGGTAAGTAAGTTATTTAACACAGTTTGAGTTTAATAATGTTTTGGATTTAGTTTAAACTAATATGCCATGATTGAATTGAACTGAGTTTTTTTTTTTTTCACAGGGATGATGTCTCTTGGGATATCAAAGCTGTAAATTTGAGAACATTAGGAAGAGTGGCTCTCATTATTACAACTTTGTCTGAAACAGTGTTGTCGTTCAATACTATTCTGAATCATGACGCTGATTATGCTCCTCCTGTTGCTTCTCATGATACCATTCGAATTGATGCGGAAATGGAGATACCTCTTTTGAGTCTTTCGTCATATGAGGAGAAGCTGGCTAAAGTGGCACAACAGTGGCAGAATACTATTACTGGTGTGGGTCAAAGGTTTAGCAGTCTACATGAGTTTCGAGAGACGTTGTGTAAATATGCTATTGCTCATCAATTTGCATTCAAATATAAAAAGAGCGATAGTCATCGTGTGACCGTTAAATGCAAAGCAGAAAGTTTGCTATGTGTTAAAAGCATTAGTAGGTTATTTTACAGGGACTAAGCACATTTAACCTTATTAAAAATGTGAAATGACTTGATATCTGTGTTCTGGCATTTTAACAGATTGGGAAAGGAAGGATACTAATTGAAGGTGAAAGAGTACCCTCTTGGCCTATGGAACAACCGTTCAGAACTATTTAGTAGCAGCTTCTCTTGGGATTTATTTATAGTTTCATCATCTTTTGTTGTCTATGTTTTTGGATTTGCCCAAATATTTGAAAAAATGACTTGAAGTTGCAGCCTAAAATAATAGTTTTTTATCTACTGATGATAATATGGAATATTGATATTAACTTGTGACCCAAACTTTGCTTTTTCTTTACTTCCTACTATTGATTATATGCCTAACTAGCAACTTCATAATTTTGTTATTCAGGTTGATGCCAAGAGGGGCATTCTCAAGAGAGGACCAACCAATTTCTGCCACTTCAAGAACTGGAAATTCTGATTCTGGTTTGAATTCAGGTAATGGTGGAAATATGAGGACCAAAAAGATATTTGTTGGAGGGTTACCCCCCACTCTGACTGAAGAAAATTTCGTCAGTACTTTGAGGCATATGGACATATAACTGATGTTGTAGTCATGTATGATCAGAATACTGTACGATCAAGAGGATTTGGGTTTATTACATTTGATACTGAAGAGGAAGTTGATAGGGTTTTGCACAAGACATTTCATGATTTAAATGGTAAGCAAGTAGAGGTAAAGCGTGCACATCCAAAGGATGCCAATCCTGGTGCAAGTAGTCGAATGATGGGTGGTGCTGGAATCCTGGTGCAGAATTGCTAAGCAAAAGAAATTGAGAAGGAGAACTACTGCATTTTAGAATCTCAAATTCAAATGCTATTAGGTCGTATCAGAATCCAGAGTTTCCTCAAATTGCAGAGGAGAAAATCTTAGGCATTGGTGCCAACAATAAACAGCCTGTTCTGAAATGGGAGAATAATATGGCATGGCCTGGAAAACTCATTCTTACTGATAAAGCCATCTATTTTGAGGTATGATTCCTTGAAATGCTTATATACTCTATCTCATAATATAATTCTATGAATTTTTATGTATGCTAAACACACTATTACCTGTACTACTCTATAATTCAATTATCACGTCGTTTTATTGATGTTTTCTAATCTGTGTTTTAGGCAGTTGGCTTACTGGTAATTAAGAGAGCCATGAGATTGGATGTTACATATGATGGATTGAAGGTAGAAAAAGCAAACGTTGGGCCCTTAGGGTCTAAATGATTAAGTTCTTTTAAATATCACAATAGTGTTACATGCCAGAATTTGAAAAATTCGCTTTTGTTCCGCGATAACTATTTAGTGTTAAATGTTGTCAAATCTTTTGCAACCATATAGCACTGTTGCTTAGAGGAATTTTGCGATTGACAATGCTGATTTAAACGCGGTGTTGATGACTTCAGTTTTCATGGTTTCAAACATATTGATCTCTATTTTTACATCTCTTTTATCGTTATTTTTCGAATTGATGAGTAATCTGTGTTTTAATAATATTACTTGCCAGCTACCTTATCGGCTGTGACAACGAACTTGGAAAATTACATACTAGCCATCCTGAGGCCCGTGACAAAGTTGGTGGCAGGAGCATTATGCATATAGACGGTCTCCGAAAATTCACGATGCTATGGCTGCATAAGACGGAGGAGGTTCGAGCTGATAGAACTCATTATGCAAGAAATATAACAGGAGACATATATTAGTCCGGGTGGATCAGTGAGATGTATGGTTACTCATTTGGTGCGGCTGAGGTATTTTATTTTAACGTTCTTATCATGATGCATACTTGAAGTACGAGGAAAAAAGTCATTGCTATACTGAGTGATGTTTTTTACTTAATGCAGATGAAACTAAAGCATACTATAAGCAGTGAGATACTGATACACCCGGGATATGTTCCCGTGCTGAACGTCAAATATCGAGCTTTTCAATATGGATTGCTATTCAGTGTCAGGAATTGGAACTTCGACAAAGCAGGCTGAATAGGTCTTGTAACATGTTCCATCTATGGTAATCTACATAATTGACGTGTCTCATATGGATTACAATTTACAACCACTTATTTTATTTGAAGTAGTCTCATATATTGATTACAATCACTTATTTTACTTGATGCAATGAAGTCCTGTGTAGATAGCTTCTACATAAGGTGAAGTTATGGAACACGGAATCTGGAAAGATTTTCCTGATGATTTATTTGAGGCGGTAATTGCACAGCTTGCTATTGCCACTTTTTCCGTCAATGAAGTTCTTTGCTGGCTTCTCAAAGCTTTTCTCAGCATTGTGCCCAAGTCCCACAAGAAAATTCGTGGTTTTACACCATAACGCATGAAAATGTGAATTCAGGAGCCATGTATGACCCTTCTTTGAAAAAGTGGCATCATCCTTCTATATCAGCAATGCCCACAAAGTTGATTGTTTTGCCAGCTCGGTTAGTAAGGGTCTGGTCTCGCGTTGTTGTAGGGATGATCTATTAGCTCCCATAAGAATAACAGTGAGAAATATTTGTTGCATAAAACTATTTCATGATAAAATGATAGTGTACTGTAAAGGTATATTTGTAGAAGCGTATATGATTAAACTCAATTTTATTTTTGACATTCAACTACTTTGCTTCTAAAGTGAGTTAAAAGAACTTTGGCCTAAACATACTGTTATCAATGTGGTTGTTGGCCCATCAATATTACACGTTAAATTATCTAATATTTTAATTTTGAACTTGGAGTGAGCCATTCATCTCAAGGTACAAGCAAATAAGTTATTATACCACAAGGATGTAACACATGAGACAATATCGCCTCTTGGTCTTGAGCAGCTGCGAGTATTCCCTACATGATTTTTTTTTCAAGTTCCTCCACAACCATGAATGGAAAAACACTCCACATTTTTTAGCATTAACAATTGTTGTACCAAGAGGTTGCTGTGAAAGGAATAATTTATCACCTCTAAGCCCAAGTATTCCCTACATGATTTCTTCCACTTGGAAAAGAGAATATAATACTTTATTTAATAATGTTAAATAACTTTTTATTTTTAACATGCATCACATAACTCTTATTGTCTACATTTTATTAGATAATAATTATTAGTGGGAACACGGAGTTATTGACAAAATATTGAATATTAAAGAGAACACGAAGTTACTGATAATATTTTTTAATATTAATAAAATCATTAAGTTATTGATAAATTTTTTGAATATTAACGAGAATACATTCGGAATATTAACGAGAATACGAAGTTATTGATCAAAATAATGAATAATAACGGGAACAGAGAGTTACTGATCAAAATAATAAATATTAACGGGAACATGAAGTTACTGATCAAAATATTGAATATTAACGGGAAAAAAGTTAGAGTATTAATAGGAATACACAATTACTGAGTTAGTTATCAAAATATTTACGAGAACATGAGTTATTGATCAAAATATTGAATATTAACAGGAACATGAAGTTACTTCTACAATAATATCTATATCAAACAAAATAATATTTTCCCTATCATCTTTTATTTCCCTCAATCACAATGCGCGAAAACGACGGGTACCCGTGCGAACGCACGGGTAAGACACTAGTTGAAAAAGAAAATTTGACTACTCTAACTCAATTTGAGGATTAGAAAAGTCTTGGGGTGCTTAATTATCATCCTCAGATTTCAAAATCGCAATCATCTGAAATTTTATACTTTTATTACGGAAACTACTTTCTTCTTATGATATATATTGATGGCAAATATTGTTGGCTTCTTAGTTTCTTTTGTCGATGAATTATTTTAGTTGTTTAATAATTTAATTAAAGATGGAATATATTATATAACAATAGTAGTAATTTTTTTTTGGTATCAGTCATTATTTAAAAATATATGAAAATGATATATAAAAACAAATACACACTTGACTATTTCTTAAAATATTTTTATTCTCCCATTCCAAAGACGGGCCAAAATAAAAAAATGAAAATTGTGTGTCCTAATGGAATCTTTTTCTTTTTATTGACCATCTTTACCATTTTTGTACATTATATATATATATATATATATATATATATATATATATATATATATATATATATATATATATATATATATATATATATATATATATATATATATATATATATATATATATATATATATATATATATATATATATATATATATATATATATATATATATATATATATATATATATATATATATATATATATATATATATATATATATATATATATATATATATATATGGGGACGACTCAAGTGAGAACACTTGGTTATTATGAGAAATGAGAACAATGAATTACGACCATTAAATTTTGATTTTGTTGATTTAATGGACTGAATTGGTTTCTCTTTCTATGTTGATTTAAAATATAAATGTGAAGAATTTTAATATCTATATTATATATAAAAAATATTTCTTAGTTGGTGTAATTTAATACATATAAACAATATCTAATAACATGTTTAGGGAATCAAAATTGTTTACTACTAGATTGTAAAAGTAATGTTTTAAACACTGAACTAAAGAATATATCAGTAAAGGTACTAAGTTATTGATTTATTTATAAATTAGTGGGTTATTGGTCGAATCACGTGATTAAATCAGATTAAATATGATAATTTGATTGAATAAACTGATCTTTAAAATAAAACTAGTCAGATATACGTGCGATCACACTTGTAAATTAATTTGATATGATATAAATTATTTTTAAATATGTATTTAAATTTAAAATTAGCTATTCATTTTAAAATGAACAACGATTATATGAACTCAATTGCATTAAAATACAAAGAGAAAAAAAAGGAATCCGTGAGATGAAATAAAAAAGAACATTTAATATATAAAAATAAATATTTTATCTTTTAAATTAAAATAATTGTTTAGTAAAATAAAATATGTGTTGTGTCGGTAGTGATTTATAAAATAGAAAATTTATTTGATACAATATAAAATATATTTATTTATTATTAAAACATCTTTATATATAATATATTTTTATTTAATAATTAAATCATATTGAATATTTTAAAAATGTGATTTAACACTTTTATTAATATTTTCAAATTAAATAATTTCATATTAAAAAATATTTTATTAATATTTCCATATTTAATACTTTCATTTTATATAATAATTTGATATTTAATAATTATATATATTTTATTAAATATTTTTAATACCTTCAGTTTATTTAATAATAAATATTAATACTAAAATATTGATTATTTAATTTTTACTTTCAATTTAATATTAATTTTAATAAAATTTTCATTATTTAAATATTTTCATTATTTAAAAACGTTTACATTATTATATTATTAAAATGAATATTTAAATATTTTCATGATAATACTATAAAATATACATTTAAAAATTTTTATTCATATGTTAAACAATTATGTTAAGTATTAATATATTGAAATAATACATTTCTTTAATATTTTTAAAATATTATTTAATACGTTTACTAATATTTCCATATTAAATATTATTTATATTAAAAAATGTTTTACTAATATTTCCATAGTTTTCAAATAAATATACCCATTTAAAATTTAAAATAACATTATCGGGAAAAATCATTTATCTAAAATTGATTAAGATAATTAATGAGAGAATTGTCCCAAGAACTGGATTGGCTTGGTGTTCAGCATATATATATATATATATATATATATATATATATATATATAAAAGGACGTGGGAATGAATCTGAGCCATTATATTTTAAAATAAATGGTGAAGATTATTTCTCATTATTTTTTCTCTCTTCTTCATCATTTATTTTATTAACGGAGGAGAGAGAAAATAAGAATGAGAAATAATCTCCACCATTTATTTAAAAATTTAATAGTTCAGATTCATTCTCATATTCTCACATAAAAATGTCATTCTCATATGAGAACGTGAGAATAGATTTTAAAATAAATGGTGGAGATTATGTGTCATTTTTTTCTCTTCTCCATCATTTATTTTGATAATGGATGAGCGAATCCGTGTCTTTTACAAAAACTAAAATTGTCATTTTTTTCTCTTCTCCATCATTTATTTTGATAATGGATGAGCGAATCCGTGTCTTTTACAAAAACTAAAATTGGAAAATTGAAAATCAAAACTCATTTTAGCAGTTTCAGTATTTTAGTTTTCTACTATCTAACCAATATTAAGAGATTGGTCAAACTGACCAAATTACCCCTTGCAAAAAAATTATTTCCAAACAGAAAAGGACATTTCTGTAACTAACAAAATACCTTTCAACTTTTTCAGCTTTTTCACTAAGCATGCACCATTTGTTGTTCTCTTATTGGTCAAATTTTAATTTTATCTCTTTCCATCCATAACTTCCTTAGATGTACTCTCTTTCTATCAGTCTTCTCTCTCGGGTACAAGGAGAAGCCCTAGCCGAATCCTCACTCCCACTCCCTATTTCAATTTTCATCAAGCCCTACTTCTTATTACACTTCCATCTCTCTCATCTGTCACTTCCATTTTTTTCTCTGAAAGCAATTTCTGCACTCTCCCTCTCGTCTCCATACTGGCTGCTCTTCTTCAACACACTTAACCCATTTTCATTCATCGAAAAAAATATTGTTGTTGTTTTAACTATTTTACAAGTTTTTTCTGGAATCGTGATGTTGTTGCTGTTTTTCTTATTCTGATTTTAGAGTTGATGTTAGGAAGCAATATGCAGAGCAATGGCTGAAAATTGAAGAAAAGGTATTACAAAAATTAGGGTTTGTTTCTTTTCTCCATCTCATCTTGCCACCAACACTGTTTTTAATGTATGGTTTGAGTGATTTAGTTTGTTTCTGAATGGTAGAATTGTTTAAATGGTTTTAAATGATTTAGTTTGTTTCTGATATTTGGCCCCAATTAACCGGTTGGACTTTTGTTTCAAGCAATCTCGCCGTCGACCATCGCCTCTCCTTCTCTAACAACCGACGAAGAAGAAAGAGGGCCAACATCTTACCGATTTTGAATGTTGAGTTTCTTTTTTTTAGGTTTATTAAATTGTTCATCTTTTTGAGTTCATTTACCACTATATTGTTGAAAATTTGTTCTGTTACCTATTTGTTGGTTATGTCACTTGCGTATTCAGGATGCATTTGTGAGTCTGTAGCAAATGCTGAGCTGAAGAAGGCACATGCTGAGTTGAAGAAGCAGTATGTTGTGTTTCTTTATTGTTAAAATATTTTTTTTGTTCATGATGGATTGAATTTATTCTGAATAATTTTATTGTGTGTAATGCAGGGTATTAATGGTCTTCATCCATGAAAAATAATCATTTTAAGGTTCTTTTTCTTCTATTTTCTGCTGCGTGTTCATGACCAAGTGAAAAGGAATAATGTGAGATTAGTTTGTTATATTAATGGCTATGACAAGTGGTTTAGTTCATGCAGTCGAAAAAAGGTTTGTTTCAGTTTCCGTCGAGCTAATGGTATATTTACGTAGCATCATCAGTTATTTTGCAGATTAGTTTGTTCACATAAAGCTGATTGACGAGTCCTTCTATCTTTTTACACCACAGGTTTTTACATGTTATTCCTCCAAATGAAGCAATTGATATAGTTGAGGTTATACAATCGATGTCAAATATGACATTTATATCATGGAAAGGGGGCGGTATGTTGAATACATAAGAAGATCATGCTTCACTTCATCAATTTCTTCACTTTGGTTATCAAACAGAAGTTACTGTGCTGCTCATTAATTATACCAAGATGGATAACTTTCATGACAAAACCAAAATAATTAAATTGTCATTAAATTTACATCAGTTTTATTGCTAATGCTTTATTTTCAAATTCATGATTCCATAGGTGCATAAAACATTTGCATAAACAGCCAATGCCAACTGGTGTTAAACAAGGTGCCACAGGTAAACTTTCAGGATTCAAGTTACTATATGCACCGAGATTGTTGCTCTATCAACTTTCATGTCTGAGTTGCTGGCTGAAGTGTTTAATACATGTTCGTTTTTCTCATCTCACGAGCTTCCTAATGAACTGTTGGAGTGAAGACATATCATGTTTCTTCCTTCGCCCTGTATTTTGGGGAACGACAATATTTACGCATATTTGATTTTTTCAGTTTCTCTAAATAGCCTTTTAGCCTTTCGAACGACTATGATTCTAAGAGTGATCTTATCTTGCATATCAAGGGGGGTTGATATCATAGCTGGTTTGTTTGTCTTTTTACTCTTTTTATGTTCAGGTATATCTTTCGGTGAGAAAAAAATACCATTTACAACCATCAAGCTATGGTGTGGTACTAGAAATTTTTTCAGTTCTATGTTCTTTGTGCAAGACTTCTTGGTACTGTTCTCTCTTTTATGTTTCGAACATAGGACTTCTTGGTACTGTTTTCTCTTTTTACTTTGATGGATGACCCATTCAACATTCCACCAGTATTTGTAATATTGTCTAGCTAAGGTGGCTACTATAGTCCTGTAGAAGTATTTTCCATTCTCATTTTTATGACTTGGTTAAATTTTCATCAATACCTACTATATTATCACTTGGTTAACTTTCCTACTATCTTATATATATGTAAAGTACACTCAGGATTGAATAGGCAATAAAAAGTTATTTAATTTTCCCAGAAACTAGACTCTAAGGGATATTGCTGATAATCTTTTGGAACTTATAAATAATGTAACTACTTGCAAGAAAATAACTAGATACAAATTGAAGGTGGAATTGTTTTGGATAGCTAAGTTAGCTATTTTTACATTATCTCACTTTAACTAGCATGACCTGTGTTATTTTTAATGCATAAGGAAATTGTTGTTTCTTATGCCTTGTCACATTTGGTTTCACTCTAATAATTGAACACTTTTTTGGTTGTTATTTTGGCAAGCAGGAAATCAATGATCGGACAAACAGGAGTACTTGAAACAAGTTAAGAGATGCTTGAAAGGTTATAATTTAAATTTTGAGAAGGATCAGTTGTAACCACATAATATTCATTTGAATAGATCAACCACTATTTAAAAATCAATTATTTTCTTTTCCTTTTATTGCTTCTATTTTATGCAAATATACACTGAGTCTGTACTTTGCACTTTAGTTTATTTTCTCTTTATTTTTTCTTTATGGTGACATTTGGGGGATTTGGCTATCTTTATTATGTCATTCCCTGGGTCTACCATGGAGATTTTATGTATGAACCTTGTCTTATAGAGAAGTATGTGCCACAAATATTCTAAAAGTCTAAAAGGGTTAATATAAATATGTCTGCATAATCCCAATCAAGAATTGCAATGTCCTATGTATACCAATACAAATCCACCCATCTATATACATGGACATGTTGGATACAAGTAAAATAACTTTAGCTAGATTTTTCAACTTTAAAACAATAGATGAAGGATCTCAAACAACGCAAAAATGACATGGAAAAAGGTGATCCTATAGTCAAATTCTTTTTCATGTCCTCAAATTGGTTTTAACAATTAAACATTGTTTCCATTAATGCACACCATACGTATTTTGTACAATAGTCGGAGAAATCCTCTTCAATCTCAATTAATAATTTATTTTAAACTTACAGGTACATCTAAATATATTATAAAATATATTAGATCATTGAATCACATTGACAAAATAATAAAAGAAATACCTCTTTTATATTAGCTGCTTTTTTTCAACTGGAAATATAAATTAATTTAAAAATAAAAGGTCTTAATGATATAGTTGGCAAGTCATGTCCAGAGATAGAAGTTTAGATACATTCTATTCAATAACAAGTTCTCTTAGTCTTAGTGAAGTTGGAGATTATTTATCTACATTGAATGGCTCTAAAAAAATCCCTTGATGATGCAATCAAATCCCCTTCACATATTTTAAAGAAAAACATAATTATAAGTGTGAATATTTGATGGCATTTGACGATATAATTAAATATAATTATATCCATATGAAAACTTTGTATGATAAATATATTAAACATATTTATATTAAAACTTTGTATTTGTTAAATATTTTTTTCTATGATTATTTAATCATAGATATATTATGTTCTTTCTTATACGATTATTTAATATAATAAATATATGATTATTATTTATAATGAAATCATTCATTTCAAGTTTATATCTGTTTAAATAAATTTCAACCTCACTTATTCAAATTTAGTAAATTTCACATCACTCATTCAAATTTAATTAAACTTTTAATTTCACGGATCACTAGCACTCTAATACTTAGTTTTTTTTAAATAACCAAACCTTCTCAAATGATCTAAAAACTTTTTTTAAAATGGTTAATTTCATACTACTAATATCTTCTTTTATATTTTTGACTCAACTACTAATATCTTATTAGTACTTTTTTTTAAAAAAATCTTTAATTTCCATTTTACATATATAATTTGGTCAAACTTCTTTTTTTCATATTTTTTGTTCAAAAAATATTACACCACAAATAATGCACCCGTGCGACAGCACGGGTCTCTGACTAGTTAAAACAATAAAACTACAAACAGTTTTTGAAAACAGATTTACAAAACTTTATAATCAAACAAGTTTTTAGTTTTTTAATTTTTAAAAACTAAAAAACAGGTTTTGAAAAGTAATTCAAACAGGCTCGGAGAATCTCTTGATTTTTTTTGAGCTATTAGAGAGTAATTCTATTAAATTTACAAGTTATAATTTATTGAAGATATTTTATGCATCTGACAAACCTCAATTCAAATAGTCAATATAACAAAATTTTAAAAAACTAGAGATAATCAAATGATTATACGCATATCAAAATCTTCTAGTTCATGAAATATCATGCAGTGAGAGAGTTTACAACTTACAAGTACGCTAAGTCCTAAAATCCCAGCAAATGAGGCCACCACAAACTACTTGAAAAGAACATGCTAGATTCTAGTTTGCACCAAAATTACAATATGGATCAACCAACACACATTTACTATATTATTCACCTACATGAAGGAGGAATCAAAATTGTTGTCAACAACTACATAAGGGATTGTTACTAATAGTGGGGAATTCAACTCTAGCTCAAAATGCTTAAAAGAAGTTGTAATAGTTCCATAATTGACAATGAATACTTACATTCTAACATTCTCCCATTCTGTCTACCCTACATGCCTACTGCTGAAGCATACCCATTGCCTTGCAACACGCGCTTCACAAGGAGATGTTGACTCATTCTTCTTCAAAATCCAAGAGGAAATCAGTCAAGTTCTCAGAATCATCTAGAGCCTCATTCAGTGTCATGGGACCTTCTTTCTTTGGTTTTGGCTGCAAGTTTTAAGGAAAGGTACACATTGTTAAGAATGAAGTATGAAACATATGAAATAGTTTTATAGTAGTAAAATACCTTTGATTTGCGAAGCTGGGGAGTAGTTTTCAAAACACTCCAATTACGATTAATCTTTGATTCATCGTCATCTTCTTCTTTTTCTTCTTCTTTTTCTTCTTCTTCTTCATCTTCATCTCCATCTCCATCTCCATCTCCATCTCCATCTCCATCTCCATCTCTCTTTCCCTTTCCCTTTCCCTTTCCCTTTCCCTTTCCCTTTCCCTCTCCCTCTGCTACCGCGTCTTCAACATCAATATCACTATCCTCTTCATCCTGGTCAACAGGTGAGAAATGAAAGGGAAAATGTTACTCAAAATTAATCATTTAGGAATGGAACACGCTAGACAAGAGTAAAAGACGGTGAATAAAGCTTACTTCATTTTCACCAATGTCGACTGCTTTAGCCATAGCTTCATCGATGTCTGACACCTGCCACATTCCAAACAAAAAAGGGTGTCAAATTATTACAATATTATGAAACCCAAATAAAAAATTAACTGTCAAGGGATTATTTTAGGTAATGATTCCACAAAATCTGTTGTTAATAAAATATAAAAACATGCTGCAAATTTGTATGAGGTCATAAATTGTGACATCACATGTCTATCCTACGGTAAAAGAATATTAAGAATTGAATGATAGGTAGAAATGGTAAAGAGAAAGCTTAATCTTATCATTTCTCATTAGGGTTAATGTTAGATCCTGAAGAAAACAGTAAGAAATCGATGCAGAAACACAGATAATGAATTGAAATATGAGACTGAGTACTTTGGGGAAAATTTACAGAAACACCGTCTGTTTGCAAATTAAGCCGTGATACCTTCATTTTCAGTGTTATCAAATTCATAATTATTACTTCCTTACCTCAACTTGTTCGGTCTTTTGCTTTTCCAGAAGCTTTTCTAGCTCCTCCCTTGTAATGATTTTTCCATGCTGATTACAAATGGAAAAGAAGTTCAATACTAGTCACATGAATAAATAACCACATATTTCATTAAAAAAACTGGACTGTACATCATGTCGGAAAATTGAAATTTCAACAAACATAAAAGGAGAAAGAAAAATCATATATTTGTAGAAAATAAATGTAACTACAGTCTACAGCACTGCACTAACGATAAATGTAAAAGAACAAAATTATAAAAGCATGCCATGTGTTCTTGGGATTATTGTTATCGGTGCAACAAGCGGATGAGAACTTGAAAGGATTCAAATGTAAATAAACTTAACAGCTAATATTGCATCTCTAATTATAAAGCATAAATGAGAACTATTTTTCATTTTTTAATTTTTTTCGAGTGATTGAGAAAAATCCAGAGAAGATACATTAGAAAGAAGGTCTTGGAACTATTGATAACATGATAATTAAATTTCGAGGTGGTAAAAGTAATTGTCAATGTCCACGCCAAGCTTAAAGTTTGGATACAGAATAGCATATTCATATCCTTAACTATTCGAGCACATCATTCATAGAGTGATATATTTATCTCAAAAATATTTTGAGAAGATGTGTTCCATACTTATCTAAAGATTTCAAGTATAACAATTTACACCCTTTGGCGATCAAAGTCTTAAGAAAAGAAACAAATGATAGGAAACAAATAAGCTCACGCTACCTCTTTCAGAAAAGAAAGCATATTTGGTGTTGGTTCGTGAAAATCTGCTCCCCTGTAGTCAATTACTTCATCTGGATCTTGAATATAGTTCACAGTTGGGTAAACTGGATCTCCACCCCATACTGCAGAAAGAAGGGAAATTTCTTAATTACTATTTTGGATTAAGAGTATCTCGAATCTAGAGTGAGCATGTATTTGAACAGTAGATTTCAACGCATAAAGTATAAAGTCGTATCAGTGCAAATAGTGAATGGTTTAACAATGATGCTTAGAGGTAAATTTTAACTGCTTAAATTTTTAAGTGCAGGGTCTAGTGGTTCTTTGGCAAACAATGCTAATTAGAGTTTAATAATCATCAAATCGTAAGAAGTAAGATGAATGGCTTAATAACAATAACAAGATGACTTAAAGAGGGAAGAAATATGCAGACATAACACAAATATTAATTTTTAAAGTCAATACTTTGCTTTATCTGATCCTCTCTCATTCGCATTGATAAAGGATCCCTCCGGATGCGAATATCAGTCCCCATCATTATGCGATACTCTCCGTCAGTTTGGTGGGAAAACATTTCAATTAATTGAGCAGTTTCATCTTCACCGGTTTCTTCAAAATGCTTCTGAATAGCTTCACGAGATGTATCTCCCTTCCATGCCTTTACCCATTCTGAATAGTATGCCATTGGACCAATCCTTTCCAGTTTTTCTTGCTCAGCCTCAAGCCTGCAAAAATTGGATTTATTTTGGCAGATTCTATTAGGTGAAGCAAAATGCTAAGGGGAGCTTTTACAATCAACATTTTCCATGAATTTTTTCAGGCAAATCTGCTTATAACAAGTTCCTATAGCATTTTGTGGTAAACTATATCGGGTAACTCCCCTCAATTATCTTGAAGGTTATTCTGATGCATTTTATTTAACTTTCTAGGAATTTATTCATTTTTCAATCAACTACTGTTCAAGCTTTCTATTAAGTTTCTTGTTTGCGGTGCTTCGTAAATAATCCTTATATGTTTTGCATTGGGATGCTCTACAAAACAAACCACTTTCATTTCTATGCTTATCAGAACTATATTGTGAGCATAATAGTCGACAATACCTTTCTTCCTTATAAAGATGCCGTCTGGCTCGGTAAAGAGCAGTTTCTGTTAATGTTGGTTCTTCACCATAAAGCTTTACTTGTCCAGTTTCAGCCATTGCTTTCAGGAAAACCTGAAAAAAATATATAGTGAAAATCCCATACAAGATGTAAGGCTTCACTCTAACACTAGGCTTTTTGGTTTCAACATATCTAACTGGCCTTTATTTATGTATTCTTCGGTGAACACGATCATGGAGTATCTAACATCAGGGAGGCAGCATCTTGCTACAACAAAATGATTTTATGGCTAAATTCTTTAACATGAAAGTACATTTGGTGTTTTGGGGATGAGAATATTATGATATGGATAAGTTACACACAAGACAAGAAGGTATAATGCATTATAGAATATTATGTCATCTTTTGATCCACATAGCCAATATGGGAAAAGGCTTTGATTGTTAATATTGTTGCTCTAAAAACCTTTTTAGCACTAAAGAAAATGCTATTAAAGAAAGGACTTAAGAACTGACCACATGACCTTTTAACTAATGCTTAAATTTGTAAGGTTTAACTAATTCATTGGTATAACAAATTACAATCAATCATAAAGCATAAAATCAAAGAATGCATACACAGACAAAAACACACGCACGCATGCACGCACGCTGTAATTAGTAATTACAATATTAAAAAACTTTTACATGATGATTTAGTGCACACTAACCGTTTCAGTGTCAGGTCTCCTCCTTTGCCATCTAGACCATAGTTCTTTCTCCGGCTTTCTCCAATTCCACCATGATTCCTCATTCGTAAGTGTTCCCTCTATCGGCTTCTTAACTTTTGGATCAATAAACGGATGAGGAGCTCCAAATTTCTTATCGAGTTTATACCCAGTATCTTCATCTTCAGGCTCAGACTGATAAACAACATAATCCGACGAGAACTCCTCCAAATCTTCCTGAGGTTGTTCAACCAAAACCTCAGGAAAACCAGTGTCAATCAATTCTGCACTACCCTCAACATCGCCCTCAACATTGGGCTCATCAGAAGAACCAGAAACCGACGTCCTATAACTCTTCCTCCTACTACCAGGGTTACTCCCATAAGACGGAGAACCTAACGATTCTCCCGTGGGAGTAGGTGCGCTATCAGCCCTAACTTGCTCAACAGTTCCTTCCGGCCAATACTCAACTTCCGGAATACTCGCCCTAGCACCCGAGGCCGGCTCCAGCTGACCGGAAGTGGGATCCATGTAACTATAATAAGGCGGACGCTCAACCGTGACATAATCAATAACATCATCTTTCTTTTCTTCATCTTTGTTAACTTCGTCTTTCTTTTCACACCTTATGCAACTATAGGAAGGTAATTTCCTTCTGGATTTTCGCAAATCAACTCTACATTGTAAATTTCCAACACCCACCAAGTGTGTTGATGTCTACACTCAAAATTAGGTTCATATTACATTCATATAGAATAAAACATAATGAAGGAAGATAAAAAGAGACAATTTTACGTAAATGAAAGTAAAGAGTTGAAATTTGGGGAAGATGGTAACCTGAAAGTGATTGAAGGACAAGTTGGGAACAAGATTGGCTTGAATTGAAGACATGACGGTATGGCTTTAGGAGAAAAGTGGAATATAGGTTTTGCAGAAGTGATGATGAGAAAGTTGAAACGTCGTCGTGTTGATGGTAACGGTGGAAAGCGGGGAGGGAGAGAGAGTGGCGGAACGGAGAGTGAGAAGGTTGCTCAAGTCGTATGGGTTAGTGCTGCATTGTTACCACCCTTATCATTTTCATTTCTGCGTTTCAATTTTTATTTTGTTTTTAAATTTGTTTTCTTTTTTTACAATTTCTTTTTCTTGTTAAAATGGTTGAAAAAAAATTAAAATAACCATGTTTAAAAATAAAATAAAAAATCATAATTTGGAAAATTTTACCAAAGTGTCTAGGTTTGGTAGGGCACCCAGGTACATGAGCTACCTGGAATGGCGCCTACCCTTGAATTTTGTGCATATGTGCCATCTAGGATGGCGCCATTGTGTATATCTAAATTAGGGTTGCCATCTCAGATGGCGCCTTAGTGTTAGTTAAATTTTTTTTTAAACAAATATTGATTGAACGATTGAAAAAAAAATCAAAAACAAACAATTTTATTAATTTAAACTGACAGATACATTGGAAAACAACAGAAACAACAACTGATAAAGGAAAATTAAAATACGATTAATGTCTCTCATCACCGTAACGACTGTCGGTTTCGCATCTAGGAGCTTGCTGAACATGTGGAACACGTGTAACGCCGCACCCCACCCTTTCCCCTTTGTGGTTCTTGTTGTGTTTGTGTAGATGGCCCTAGAATTGTGTCGTCAATAAGGTCGGTGTCAAGAAAATCGTCAAGGCCACCGTAACATCCCGGAAGCCGAATGTCGTAAAGTCGGTTACCCGTTCCCTCATAGCTTTGAAATGGTGGTGGGGGAGGAGGTGGAGTTATGATTTCTGGTTGGTAGCACTCGGTGGCACTTGCACTGTCTTGATAAAAGGCAAATGTTTCGGTTGGTGTTGCGTAGCCATATGGGCTACGGTGGTGAGAGGCTTGTGATATTAGTGGGTCGCGGTGGTCGCATTCATCTTGTGGACCCAAGTCGGGACTTAGTTGGATTCTTGAGGAACCAGCCTTGTTGTGTTAGCTGAATGATCTAGAGGAGTCTGCCTCTTGGTACTGGGTGGGTCGTCTACGATTTTGGCGAGGTGGTTGACTGCATGGTTGAAATAGTGGTTGGGACTGGTTTTGATATGGGTTGTGTTCTTGGTATTGGTCTTGCTGTTGGTAAAGTGGTTGGGACTGAGTTTGGAATGGGTTTTATTGTTGGTAGTTGTGTTGTTGGGAGTTGTACTGGTATTGGGTTTGTTTTTGGTACTGTTGTTGTTGTTGTGGGTATTGTTGTTGTTGTTGTTGTTGTTGTTGTTGAGATTGTTGTTGTTATTGTGGGTATTATTGTTGTTGTGGGATGATGTAGTTTTGTTAGTGGGGGTGATAACACGTATATGTATCGTATATTTGATTCGATTTACATAAATTATATCTTTATTTTCATTTAACTTTGTTGCTTTATATTAGTATTATGCCGGTATTCTATTGTATTTTCAGGATTTAATATTTACAAGCTCGTGTGAGAAAAGAAAGAAAAAGAAATAAAAATGAAGTAAAAATGGAACAAAATATAAAAGAAAAGGGAGGAGGTGAAGGAATGAAGAAGAAAAGGAACAAGGCCCAAAGCGTGACCAAGGCCCAAAGCGCAGGAATGACCAGTTGTAGCTTCCTGCCGGTCGTCACCAGCCCCTTCCTGCCGGTCGTCACCAGCCCCTTCCTGCCGGTCGACATACCTCCAAATTGTGTGACCCACGCCACACATTCTGTTACCCTCATCACAACTAGAACGCAGCACCACGTATAATTTTCCTGCGAAGTTTTCTCCAAAGTCCAACACCAATTCTTCCTATATTTTCTCAAGCCCGGTCTCCCGGATTACTCTCTCCAGATTCCTACAATTTCTCAACCTAAGCTTGGATACGATGAGTATAAATACTGATCATTTAGCAGCAAATGGGGGGGACGCCGTTTTTCTCTTCTTCGTCCATTTTTCTTTCTTGTTTAGTTTTTAGGTAATTTTCTTTCGCCATGTAAAAAGTGGTAGTTTCTCACATCGAGGAACTACCACACCATTAGTTTTAGATTTTGTTTTTCTTTTAATTATTTTGTACTTCGAGTTTCAAGCATGCCGGAATAATCCAATTCAATTCCAGTTCCAGTTATTGTACGAAGTCTCTTTCAGAAGCAATTACAATTTTCCTTTTCGCATTATTTACAGGTTTCTCTTTATCGCATTTTTATTCCTATTGCTTTATTAGTTTAATTTAATTAACATGTTGTCTTTAATTTCAATTATCATGTTTAGTCTGTTTGAGTTTAATTTAATGTTTAGCTAAATAGTTTTGAGTCCGGTATGTGAGGACCGTCGTCTCTGACGGGACTCGGTAATTATTTTATTGGCCTAGATTATTATTATTAAATTTTGTTTTGGCTTTAGTTTTTATTCTTAATTTAGGTAACCTTGTCACGAGAGTGAGAGGTTACTTACCACGATT
The DNA here is from genome assembly GCF_029867415.1 of Vicia villosa. NCBI lineage: Eukaryota > Viridiplantae > Streptophyta > Magnoliopsida > Fabales > Fabaceae > Vicia > Vicia villosa. The sequence continues at coordinate 202,472,043 of NC_081180.1, read as the reverse complement.
TCGTCACGAGAGTGAGAAATCTATTAAGGTTCGAACCGGCACTGCGAGAGCGTGGGGGTCGAACCAGATAGTAAAAACTAGGCATTAATCCTAAACACAGCGAGAGCGCTTTAGGATTAATTAGAACTTGTTTAGTTTTTAAACCGCGTTCCTTGATTTAAGTGGGCGAGCGAGAGCAATATCCTACAGTTAAGGAGCGTGACTTTATTCAAGACCACGAGAGTGTGAGGTTTAGTCTTTAAGCTAATATTTTCTACTAAATATGTTTTGGACATTTTTAACAAGCCAACGAATTACAGAGTTCCCGAAGTACGCGAAATCACATTCCGGTCTCTCTTCTCCTATATTTATCTTAATCTTAGTTTTATTTCAGTTTTAGTTCTTAGGTTCCCCTTAATCAAACATTCATTAGCCTTAACTTTACAAAGCAACAATAGATTACAGTAGGTTGACATTGGTCTCTGTGGTTCGACAATCTTTTATATTACTTCGATATATCCGTGCACTTGCGGACGCATCAAGTTTTTGGCGCCGTTGCCGGGGACCAAAAGTCAATATTGTTATTCCGTTGTTACACCGTATAGACTAAGGCATTAAAGAAAAAAAATAAATAAATAAAAAATAAAAAATATTTATCTTATAGTCCTAGGTAGATGTATCACTCAAATTTTTTCTACAACTCCCATTCCGAATATCTCGAGGAACCGAACCCGAATTTCCCTTATGATTCCCATTCCCAATATCTCGAGGAACCGCACCCAAATTTCCCTTATGATTACCATTCCCAGTATTTCGAGGAATCACAAGAACCTCATAAATCCGACCTCGAAATACTATTGGAGAATTTCAATGCTGCATCACTACCTGATTCTCACCCAAACTACCTCTTCAACCACCAACCCCAACATTTCGAGGAGTCTCAAGAATCCCATAATTTAAACCTCGAATCATCTATTGAGGATTTCAATTTGACACCAACTTATCCTCAACTGAATTTCCTCTACGATCACCTCAACCAATACTTTAAGGAGTCACCAGAATCCCATAAATCCGACCTTGAAATTTTAATGGAGAATTTTATTGAAACGCAAACTCTTGCTAGGCTAGAATCTACGATGACAGAGTGCTTTGTGGAAACACAAAACTCGATGCTAACTCACTTTGAAGAACCGCAAGAATCCCATAATTTCAACTTTGAAACATCAATGGAGGATTCCGATGCGACACTAAATCACTCTAGGCTAGAATCTATGTTAGAGCACTTTGTAGAGACAGAAAATGTCCAAAATGAAGAGTTTGGCAAACAAAGTGTCCAAATTAATGAATCCCTTAGGCAACTAACAACTGTGGTTGAGTCTCTAGAAACTCACAACATGGCTTTAGAGACTCAAATCTCCTTGCTTGAACAAAAACCTCTAGGACCCTTCCTTGAGGAGCATGTGGATGTTGTAATAACCAGTAGTGAACAACAAAGTGAAAATCCTAAGGAGAGTGATGATGAGTTTGAAGGGAGTGATATTAAGGTTGAGCAGAGTTCTGATGAGAAAAGAGGGGAGATTGAGAAAAATCCACCAACACCTCCCGAAAGAGAGGTTGTCAAAGATTTAGAGAATGAAGAACCTATCGTTATTCCTCCTACCTATACCCCACCGACTCCTTTTCTGCAAAGTTTTATGGAAGCTACGATAAACTATGTGAAGGTATTGGAAAATACCCACACCAATGCATCCTTGTTTGAAGTCTTGCATAAAAAGAGAAAGTTCGAGGACCATGAAACTAGGGATGTCATTACTGTTAAGAGGGTAAGGTTAACCTTTGAGGTGGTGGATAATATCACTAAGCCCGAACTCAAAAAGCTGATACTTAGGATAGATCCAGAACCGCCACCACGATTTCAAAAGAATGAACTACCCCACAAAAGAAAGAAAAGAAAAGGTGAAGGATATGTGAGATGACTCAATAAGTGGCCATGGAAATCGATGATTACTAAAAGTTCAACCGAGGAGTTATTCTCGAGAGAACCACCATGAGTGCTTGCACTCTTAAGTTGTCGAGCTATCGACGTTAAACAAAGCGCTGCGTGAGAGGCAATCCACGAGCTTTCAATTTAATATTTTCCTTTTATTGTTTGAATTTGCGGAAAATAAAAGTATGGATCGCTTGTCACGTCTCAACCATATCTAGGCAAAAAATCTATAGACGATCGTCTCAAAGATGAGCGGGTCTCCACACACATTCCTACGAGTGTTGCTGCTGGTGGTGACACAATTGATGAGCATGATAGGAGAAGGTATTTCCTCTGGACGCGGAGCAGATTTGGTCGTGATAGCCCGCCAGTAGCATCCATACAGGTTTTGTGTTTCCTTTTTCCACCTTTTATCAAAACATTGAGGACAATGTTTGGTTTAAGTGTGGGGGAGAAGCTTTACCGCTTTCATTTATTGCTTTATTTATTGTCTTCTAGTTGCGTTGTCGAATCTTTATACGTGATTTTCAGTTGCTATTGAATTTCCCCCGAAATTTAAAAATTTTAACCTTCAAACAAAAATATATTCTTTTTTATGCATGGCGCACACACTCTGAAAGTATAGAGGTTGTCACAATTTAGGCTTTATTAGAAAGACTTGGAGATGTTTCAACAACATCGATACCGTCCTGACACCCTAAACCCCCTAATTATGTAATATCAATTTGAGTACTCATTATGCTAGACCTTATGCTCAAGTTTTTAAAGTAGCTCTTAAGTAGTTTATATTAGTAGTCGACACCATCTTAAGCACAAACTACGTAGGGAGTCGATGAATATAAGTGAATGATCCTGTTTTTAATAAATAAATGATTTAATTGAAAAATAACCTTCTAAGTTAGGTGACCCTCACCCGGTCATTTAGCCCAACGGTTAATAAGCCTATAAGGATTTAATAATAAGCACCAACTGTTGGTTGGCCCAGAGGTCACTGGTACTGGACTTGGTAGGGCGGATTACGGTCCGATCCCCCACAACTGCAGTTGGGAAAAATAAGGTTGCACCACTCAAATACCAGAACCTCTTGCTAAAGAAAAGAAAAGGATCATAGTCGCTAACCGATTTCCCTACTACGTGCGTGTACGGATAACGGGCTTAATGTGATTGCACTTGAATGAAAAAAAGCGAAAGAAAACAACGAGTGATGTAGGTTGAGTTATAATGGCATGATTCAAATTGGTTTGTATAAGGAGGGAGTCTTTGAACATTGTGTCATTACGGTATCCTTGGTGTTGATACTCAGCACCTTTCAATCTAACATTAGCCTAGCAGCCGAATATGACTAAGAGTCGTGTCGTGCCTTTGTTTCAAAAATCATGCTTAATCATTTTCTTTTACCGTGTTGGCTGATTGCTTGAGGACAAGCAATGGTTTAAGTGTGGGGGTGTTGATAACACGTAAATGTATCATATATTTGATTCGATTTACATAAATTATATCTTTATTTTCATTTAATTTTGTTGCTTTATATTAGTATTATGCCGGTATTCTATTGTATTTTCAGGATTTAATGTTTACAAGCTCATGTGAGAAAAGGAAGAAAAAGAAATAGAAATGAAGTAAAAATAGAACAAAATATAAAAGAAAAGGGAGGAGGTGAAGGAATGAAGAAGAAAAGGAACAAGGCCCAAAGCGTGACCAAGGCCCAAAGCGCAGGAATGACCAGTTGTAGCTTCCTGCCGGTCGTCACCAGCCCCTTCCTGCCGGTCGTCACCAGCCCCTTCCTGCCGGTCGACATACCTCCAAATTGTGTGACCCACGTCACACATTCTGTTACCCTCGTCACAACTAGAACGCATCACCACGTATAATTTTCCTGCGAAGTTTTCTCCAAAGTCCAACACCAATTCTTCCTATATTTTCTCAAGCCCAGTCTCCCGGATTACTCTCTCAAGATTCCTACAATTTCTCAACCTAAGATTGGATACGATGAGTATAAATACTGATCATTTAGCAGCAAATGGGGGGGACGCCGTTTTTCTCTTCTTCGTCCATTTTTCTTTCTTGTTTAGTTTTTAGGTAATTTTCTTTCGCCATGTAAAAAGTGGTAGTTTCTCACATCGAGGAACTACCACACCATTAGTTTTAGATTTTGTTTTTCTTTTAATTATTTTGTACTTCGAGTTTCAAGCATGCCGGAATAATCCAATTCAATTCCAGTTCCAGTTATTGTACGAAGTCTCTTTCAGAAGCAATTACAATTTTCCTTTTCGCATTATTTACAGGTTTCTCTTTATCGCATTTTTATTCCTATTGCTTTATTAGTTTAATTTAATTAACATGCTGTCTTTAATTTCAATTATCATGTTTAGTCTGTTTAAGTTTAAGTTAATGTTTAGCTAAATAGTTTTGAGTCCGGTATGTGAGGACCGTTGTCTCCGACGGGACTCGGTAATTATTTTATTGGCCTAAATTATTATTATTATTAAATTCTGTTTTGGCTTTAGTTTTATTCTTAATTTAGGTAACCTTGTCACGAGAGTGACAGGTTACTTACCACGATTTCGTCACGAGAGTGAGAAATCTATTAAGGTTCGAACCGGCACTGCGAGAGCGTGGGAGTCGAACCAGATAGTAAAAACTAAGCATTAATCCTAAACACAGCGAGAGTGCTTTAGGATTAATTAGAACTTGTTTAGTTTTCAAACCATGTTCCTTGATTTAAGTGGGCAAGCGAGAGCAATATCCTACGGTTAAGGAGTGTGACTTTATTCAAGACCACAAGAGTGTGAGGTTTAGTCTTTAAGCTGATATTTTCTACTAAATATGTTTTTGACCTTTTTAACAAGCCAACGAATTACAGAGTTCCCGAAGTACGCGGAATCACATTCCAGTCTCTCTTCTCCTATATTTATCTTAATCTTTGTTTTATTTCAGTTTTAGTTCTTAGGTTCCCCTTAATCAAACATTCATTAACCTTAGCTTTACAAAGCAACAATAGATTACAGTAGATCGACATTGGTCTCTGTGGTTCGACAATCTTTTATATTACTTCGATATATCCGTGCACTTGCGGACGCATCATGGGGTCTATTAAGTAGTAAGGGTCTGCAACAAATAAATCGGGGGTGGTAACAGATCTGTACCAACTCATATATTGTCTTGATGGTTTCATTTCAGTATCATTATCAAGGAAGTCGGGGAAATGTTGCCTACAATTTTCCACATCCGCCACCATTCTGGAGTGAATTCCTTCTAGGTTCGGACATTCCATTAATGATTGACTCGTTTTAGGTGCCATTCTCCCAAATTAGTTGGAGGACTAGGGATTTCTTGATGCATCCCAAATTGGAGTTTCACACGGTCACTATGATGCATCTCGACGATGTTGTATCGAATGTTGGTCGTCTTTGATGTCCAAACAGCGGCATCTTCACTGTTAGGTTCATGATTGAGTTTCAGATATGGTCTCTATATAAACTGCATGTATAAAACTAATAAATTAAATTGGTCATATATTAAAAATAAAGTACGTAAAAGAGGAAGAGGAAGAGGAAAAGATTAGATATAATACATCCTCCGGTCGTAAGTGATCTAGAAGCTGGTGGTACATCATGATATTTCCCCTCGGATTCTTGGTGTAGTCCATTTCTCTTACGCAAAATCTTAAATGTAGTATATATTTGTTAGTTGAAGTAAACCCTAAAGATTTTATTTTAATTAAAATAAGATTAAAATACTTACTTTGTTGTATAGGGGAACATGTATTGGACGTTATTTACGGGGGCCAGTATAGGAATTCTCCACCATCCCCATATTTGGACTAAGAAAGCGCATCCATAGAACGTGCAAGAATCCTTCTTAGCATTCTTACATAGGGATTGATACAGCGTAGCCAGGACAGCAGACCTCCGATTATATTGACCAACTTTATCAATGTCATCAAGCAAACATAAATACATAAAATTAACTGTGTTTCCGGTACTTTCTGGAAATAACATGTTTCCAAATAGCAAAATCAAGTAACACTTTGTTTTCATCAGTTTTCTTTTTACAGGCGAATTTTCGTCCAAATAAAATCCACTATAATATTGCTTAAGGGCCTTTAGGTTGATACCCTGGCCCCTAGAAACTTCATCACCTTCTATCAAATCAATGCATAATGCTTGCTAGCAAAGGGCACTGGCTTGTTAGACAGCCCCACTAACGGCCTTACCCGCTATCGGAAGGCCCAACAACATGTATACATCTTCCAGGGTTATTGTGCATTCCCCGAATGGAAGATGAAACGTGTGAGTTTCTGGCCTCCATCGTTCTAACAAGGCCAGGACAAACTTAAGATCAATGGTGGTGTTTGTAATGTTGATAATGTGCCCGAAACTAGCTCGTTCTAAATATGGTATACTAAATTCATCAGGAGGGACAACACCATGACTGCGAGTACGAAATCAGAAGATATCCTAAAAAAAGTAACATTTGAGATGGCGCCATTTTAGAAATCAGGGTTCCCATTTTGTCTTGAAATGATGTTGTGTTGATGTCCCATATTGTCAGTGTGTGTCTTGGACAGTCAAATGCACATTCGTGCGTCTAGTCCCGTGATTTTAGAATCTTCAGAAAAGGCTTCGATCAGTGCTTGCATTGTTCACACATTTTTCAAACTACACATGTTTTTAAACAATACGCAATAATACTCTTTTAGTCTACTTAAGATGGCCAATATCTCTTTACAATCCAACACAAACAGATAGAAAATCATCTAAAACAATGGCATCTGCACCCTAATACATAGTCAATGCCCATATAAACAGTGAGAAATACATATATGAAACAACGGGTTTTCAAATGAGAAACACTAAAGTTATTAGATTTTCATTAAGTAGAAAAGCCAATTTTTCATACTTCCATAAGAGATTAGAGGAGAAGATTGCAATGGGTCATATTGCACAAATTTTCTACTAATATCCTTTTTTCCGTGACAACAACCCCGTTAAGTTTTACCAGGTTGAGGTTCAAAATGATGAAGACCTCTAGAATATGTTTGCTAATCACGAATATTCTGGGTATGACTCCATCGAGCTGTATGTTACCATACAGGTCGATACACAACAATCACATATTGTTTAGTCATAAGTTATTGACGCACCCGTCGGCGAGCAAGCAGAGGTGGATGTTATAGACGAAGAAGAAGATGAACAGGAAAATGAAGTTGATGACATGGTCAATGAGGAATCTGAAGACGACTAGAACATATCGGTGCCAAGTGGAAGTGGGATAGTATTTCTATGGATTTTGTTTCAGGTTAGCCAAGGACATCGAGTAATTGTGAAGCGATTTGGGTCATTGTGGATAGATTGACGAAATCTGCTCATTTTATTCCGATGAGGAAAGACTTGTTAACATCAAAAGGATTGTGTGTTTGCATGGTATTCCGTCAAGTATTGTTTCGGATAGATATCTAAGGTTTACTTTGAGATTTTGGGAAGGTTTGCAAAGTTCTTTAGGTACGAAGTTGCGTTTGAGTTCAGCGTATCATCCGCAAACTGATAGTTAAATGGAGAGGATTATTCAGTCACTTGAAGATCTTTTGAGGTCTTGTGTTTTGGAACAAGAAGGAGTTTGGGATAGTTTCTTTCCTTTGATTGAGTTTACTTATAAAAACAGTTTTCATTCAAGTTTTGGAATGACACCTTTTGAGGCTCTTTATGGTAGAAGGTGTATAACTCATTTGTGTTGGTATGAATCTAAAGAGAGTGTTGTGGTTGTGTCACTACCGCGAAAATTAACAGAGTCACCACTAACATATTTATCCTGAAAAGGAAGGGAATGCTAGCAAACCACAAAATAAAACAACGGTCTCACGACCAGAGAAAAAAGGTAAGGGAGTTGGTTACGCGAGGGGAAGGTATTAGCACCCCACACGCCCATCGTACTTGATGGTATCCACGCTTGCGTCTAAATCTATGGGTGTGTAAGCAAACTGCGCTAACCTGGACTAAAATGCATGCAAAATGTAGGGAAAAGAAAGAGTTATACTCGCACGGGCCCTACCCCGCTGCCTATGTATCCTTTTTGAGGAATCAGAGGTACCGTAGCTCGGCTAACTAATTTCTGTTTGTTTTGTGTTTTTTAGGTGAACGAGTTACATTCACACTCCGCTGCTTGACCTTTGGAGGCTTACGCTTGGGAATGGAGCGGAAATAAAAAGCTCTTGAGAAAAGAAATTCAAAGAGTTTGGTTTGTGTTTTAAAGAATGCATGAGGAAAACCTAAGCTAAGGGGGAAAGCTTGTTACCTATGTTGTCATACAAAGGGTGAAAGACTAAACTAATCTAACAACCCGTGGGGAAAAAGGAAATGCAAATAAGAGTATCACACAAACGAGCTCCGCTCGTAAAGCAAACACCTACTGGCACAGGCCAAGTAGTAGAAAAGCTGTCCTGCCATAGCCAAGGGGAGCGGATCACCTGAGTCAACCAAGAATTAGACCTTGCAAAAATGATCGGGCCATAGACAAGAGGAGTAAGTCCCTCTCAGCAACCAAGCCGTCACGGATCCAAAAGGAAAATGGCGCGTGCATACACCGAGCATCAACGTCGAGCGACGCGAGCTATAGAAAGTGCAGGGGTTCGATTGCATGAACCCTTTTCCTGACATACTCAATAACAAGATTGATCGGCCACCAATTTGTATTTTGTTTTCATCAATCTCTGGGCACAAATCTCATTAATTCGGTAACATAATTGTCTGTTCTTTATAGTTTTTATTCGTTTTTTGAAAGTCTAGTTTAAGTTGTGTGTTTTGTTTTGATGCTATAATTTCATGGTTTTTAAGATGCTTTGATGCTTGTCTCGGTAGTGATTATGTTTCAGGTCTACGTGTTAAAGTTCACAAGAAGAATGCAGAGCCAAAGTAGCTGGAATCGAAGCAAGAATGAAGATTCGGTGCGTCCAGAGGTCTGACACGGGTACCCGTGTCACGGGACACGACCCGTGTCAGGAAGCAGGAAGGAAAAGAAGAGAAGGCAAATCAGTGGCCTGACACGGCCGCCCGTGTCACGGGACACGGCCCGTGTCAGGAAGTCTGGGAGGAAGAAAATCCAACACTTTGGACAGGGGGCCAACACGGGCGCCCGTGTCACAGGACACGACCCGTGTTGGCAGGCGCGAGAACTTTTCTTGTTTTCTATTGTTAAAAGACCCCAACCTCATTAAGGGTAGTTCGGACTTTTCACTGGTTGAGAACTTGAATCTGCAATACATAGACCTAATTCTGAGTAGGAGAAGGCATCTTGGATCATTGAGCATTGAGAATTACAGAGAAAGAGCAATCAAGGGTTTTGGAAGAGATCTTCAAGAGCACTCGCGATTGGAGATCATATCGACCGATAATTTCTTGTAATGACTTCATTTTCTCTTTTTGTTTTCTTAATTACTATGAGTAGCTAAACATCTTTATGGTAGGGGGATGTCCCTGAATTGCTAGTATGTAATGAATCGAATTACCGTTATTTTATGATTTTGAAGTTTTATGAGTTAAGTTTATATTCAAAGTGTCTAATGCTTTTATCTATTGGAAAATAGATTCTTGATTTACGGTTAACGTTAGGTTGGACAAACCACGTTAATGCTTTTTGAATTATAACACTATTAGTGGATCGCTTAGGAATAAGGGTTTAACTATTGTGATCATCCATTCTTGATTACATGAACATGGTTCGTGGTACAAAGTTAGGTTGTTAAGGAATTAAAACATAATTTATGTACCATATGATTTTCCGCTAAGGAATTAGGGAAAATAACTATTAAGAATTGTTACTTACTCATACAAACGAATCTTTCATGAAATAGCGGTCATACGAATTACAAGGCGGTTCATACATCTACCCTAGCATGTTTTCTCTTATTTTATTACAAAATCTCGTTTTTAAATATTGCTTATTTCAACTTAGTTTAATCTTTAACAAACCAATCAAATCAACCCCATGTGCTTTTTGTTCAATTGAATTACTGTCAAAACTTATATTGCCACAGCAGTCCTTGTGATCGATACTTGGATAATTTCCACTTTAATAACTACATCGGTAGAAAATAGTACACTTGCTATTTTTCCGATCAAGTTTTTGGCGCCGTTGCCGGGGACTGCCAAATTATAAGTTTAAGAATAGTTCAATTGAATTTTTGTTGCTTTGCAACTAAAATTATTTTTCTGTTATTTCATTTGCTTATAACTAACAATCATCTAATCTTTGTATGCGAGGTAAGGCCTCAGCAGAATTTATTTTTGACGCAGAGCCAGAACGATCATTGCGAGCGAGACTTCGAAAAGCAAAGCAAGAACGACTGGAAGCGTTGGAAGAAAATCTGGAAGATTCTGAATCTGATAACGAGGAAATCCTCTCCATTCATTCCGAGCATTCAGATTCGGAGGCAGAAACGATGGCTGACCCTGTAGAAAGGTTGTTGGGTGATTATGGTGGAGCAAATGCACCAGCTGGCCGAATGACGATTGTGAATCAACCGGTGGATGTGGCTCACTTTCAGCTACATCCAGCAACGATTCGACAGCTGGAGAAGAAACCCTTTTCGGGAAGAATAAATGAAGATGCTAACAAGCATTTACAAAGGTTTCTTACCATGACAACTTCTCTGAAGATAGAAGGACACTCTGAAGAAGCAAAGAAGTTGGTTATGTTTCCGTTCACATTAGCGGATGACGCTGAAGAATGGTTCTACTCATTACCTGCTGGGAGTATTACCACATGGCAACAAATGGAGTCAACCTTCCTGAATGAGTATTTTCCGGCTGCTGTTTATATTCGTAAGAGATATGATATTGTTAACTTTAAACAGAAGGAAGGAGAATCACTCGGAGATGCGTATAAGAGATTCAAGAGGTTATTGGTGGCATGTCCAACTCACAACATGGACGTCACTGAACAAATGCAGAATTTTCTTAATGGTCTTAAAATGAAGACTAAGCAATTGATTGACACAGCAGCTGGTGGCTCATCCAACTTTGCAACAGCCACTGGTGTTAAAAAAATCATAGAAGCTATTGCGGAAAATGAACACTTGGAGTTATATGACCGTAGTGTTAGCCAACCTGAAGGATTAGTGGATATGAAATTGTCAACTCAAGTTGTGAAAATTGAAGATCAGGTAGCTGCGGAGGTTGAGCGGAGATTGAAACAGATGGGTCTTGAAAAACAAACAGTAGCACAAGTTCAACCGGCTCAAGCAAGTCAACCGGTAGGGTGTGAAATATGTGGAGGACCTCATTTTACTGTTCAGTGTGTTGCTACAGCTCAGCAAGTAGAGGAAATAAACTTCTTGAAACAAAACAACCCCTACTCAAATACTTACAACCCGGGGTGGAAAAATCATCCGAATTTTTCATGGAAGGATCAATCAGGGAGTGCTCCTAAACAAGGGATTCCTCCATATCAAGGTCAACAGTCACAACAACAGTATAGACCTCCTCAACAACATTATCAACAACCTCAGCAACAAGCTCCCAGGAAAGCAGATTGGGAGATTGCCATCGAAAAAATGGCAGCTCAAAGCTCTCAGTTTCAGGAAGAAACAAGGAGTAATTTCCGGAATACGGGTTCTTCCATTAAAAATCTGGAAATTCAGATGAGTCAAATAGCACAGCAACTAGCAAACACTCAACAGCCGGGCGCTTTGCCAAGTGCCACAGTTACCAATCCTAAAGATCATAATAATGTAAGTGCTATTGTTACTAGGAGCGGTAAAGGGAAAGGTGTAGTTGAAAATAATGAAGAGAAAGAAGACCCATTGTTGGAGGTAGACTTAGAGATAAGAGAAAATGAGCCAGAAGCTGAGGAAGTGGTGGTGATGGAACCGACTCCGAAAGAGAAGGTGGTTGAACAAAAACAGCAACCGGCAGTAAAACTTCCTTTTCCAGTACGGAATAAGAAAAAAGGACAACATGAGAAGAATTTTGAAAAGTTCCTGGAGATGTTCAAGAAGCTGGAGATTAATATCCCATTCTTGGAGGCATTAGAGCAAATGCCTACTTATGCAAAATTTATGAAGGACATCATCTCCAAGAAAAGAACCATCGATCGTGACCCTATTATTCTAACCGAAACGTGTAGTGCTATTTTGCAGGGTATGAAGATTCCTGTAAAGAAGAAAGATCGAGGTTCTGTGACTATCCCTTGTACAATTGGGGATAGGTCATTCAAGAAAGCTCTAATTGATTTGGGAGCAAGTGTGAGCCTTATGCCTTTATCTATCTACAAGAGATTGGGGATAGGTAATGTACAAGATACAAGAATGACACTCCAGTTTGCTGACCATTCTGTTAAAAGACCTTATGGAATAGTAGAAGACGTGCTGGTGAAGATTGATAAATTTGTGTTCCCAGTGGATTTTGTAATTTTAGAGATGCCAGAAGATGAGGAGATCCCTATTATTCTAGGAAGGCCATTTTTAGAGACAGGGCGATGTTTGATAGACATTGAAGAAGGCACAATGACTCTGAAAGTTTATGATGAAGAGCAGAAAATTGATGTACGCAACACCATGAAGTACAAGGATGATGTAGCAACTAGTCAACACATTGAGGTGATTGATCAAATCTGTACTAATGAGAATTCTTTGCAGCTACAACAATTACCTTTGGAAAGAGTGTTGAGCTCGTCCGTGTGCAATAAAGAGGAAGCCGTTGATGAAGAAGAAGTGGGAGTTGTGGCTATGATGGAGACAAGTCCCATAGTAAAAAGTTCTAGACAAAACCGGTGGGAGGATCTCAGACAACCTTTGGTTGAAGAAAAAAAAGAGGAACCTAAGAAGGGTGCTGAATTGAAACAACTCCCGGAGAATTTAAAATATGTTTTCCTTGATGCTGAAAGTAGGTGTCCTGCCATCATAAACTCACACCTTGAACGGGTGCAGGAACGTAAGTTGGTAGAAGTGTTAAAGAAACATAAAAGTGCCATGGGGTGGTCTATTGAAGATTTAAAAGGGATCAGTCCTACAATGTGCATGCACAAAATCCTCATGGAAGATGATCACAAACCAGTGGTCCAACCTCAGAGGCGTCTGAATCCAGCCATGAAAGAGGTTGTGAGAAAAGAAGTTGTTAAACTCTTAGATGCTGGAATGATTTACCCAATATCTGATAGTGCTTGGGTGAGTCCGGTTCATGTTGTGCCCAAGAAGGGAGGGACAACCGTAATAAAAAATGAGAAGAATGAGTTGATTCCTACAAGGACTGTTACAGGGTGGAGAGTATGCATTGACTACAGGAGACTGAATCTAGCAACCCGAAAAGATCACTTCCCGCTACCTTTTATTGATCAAATGTTGGAAAGGTTGGCGGGACATGATTACTATTGCTTCCTAGATGGATACTCTGGATACAACCAGATTGCAGTTGCACCAGAAGACCAAGAAAAGACTGCGTTTACATGTCCCTTTGGTGTTTTTGCCTACAGAAGGATGCCATTAGGGTTATGTAACGCTCCGGCCACTTATCAAAGATGCATGCAAGCGATCTTTGATGATATGCTTGAAAAACACATGGAGGTCTTCATGGATGACTTCTCAGTCTTTGGTAAGTCATTTGATAATTGCTTAACTAACCTTGCTCTTGTTCTAGAAAGATGTCAACAGACCAATTTGATCTTGAATTGGGAGAAGTGCCATTTTATGGTCCGTGAAGGCATAGTCCTGGGACACAAGATTTCCTACAAAGGAATCGAAGTGGACCAAGCAAAAGTTGAAGTCATCTCAAAATTGCCACCTCCGATGAATGAAAAAGGTATCAGAAGTTTCTTAGGACATGCGGGATTTTACCGTAGGTTCATAAGAGATTTTTCAAAAATTGCAAAACCCTTAACCACTCTTTTGGTTAAGGATAAAAATTTCACTTTTGATGCTGAATGTGCGGTGGCTTTTGAGACAATTAAGAAGAAATTAGTCTCGGCACCCATTGTTGTAGCCCCTGATTGGTCTCTACCTTTTGAGATCATGTGTGACGCAAGTGATATTGCTGTAGGGGCGGTTTTAGGACAGCGAAGAGAGAAACTGCTTCATGTTATATATTATGCGAGTCATGTTTTGAACCCTGCACAGATAAATTATGCAACTACCGAGAAGGAGTTGTTAGCTGTTGTTTATGCCTTTGATAAATTCAGGCAATATCTGTTGGGGTCTAGAGTCATTGTTTATACTGACCACTCTGCTTTGAAGTATCTTTTCGCCAAACAGGACTCTAAGCCAAGACTTTTGAGGTGGATCTTACTCCTTCAGGAGTTTGATGTTGAAATTCGAGATAAGAAGGGGTGTGAGAACACTGTAGCTGACCACTTATCTCGAATGACACCAATAGACGAGACAGAAGAAAAACGCCCGATCAAGGATGAGTTCGCTGACGAACACATCCTGGCAATGACGGGTGTACCTTAGTTTGCAGATTATGCCAATTATATTGTCGGTGGTATCATCCCTGACGATTTTGACTCTAACCAAAGGAAAAAGTTTGTTCATGATTGCAGGTTTTATCTATGGGACGATCCGTTCCTATACAAAAGAGGAGTCGATGGTTTGATCAGAAGATGTGTACCTGAAAATGAGCAGGAAGAAGTGTTGAAGGCATGTCATGCTTCTGATTATGGGGGACATTTCAGTGGTGATCGAACAGCGGCGAAGATTCTGCAATCAGGTCTATATTGGCCCACTATGTTTAAGAATGCTCAAGAGTTTGTGAGGCATTGTGATAAGTGCCAAAGGACAGGAAACATATCCAAAAGAAACCAGATGCCTCAGAACTCGATGTTGGAAGTAGAGTTGTTCGATGTTTGGGGCATAGACTTCATGGGACCATTTCCACCTTCATTTGGAAAGAATTATATTCGAGTAGCGGTGGATTATGTATCCAAATGGGTCGAAGCGGTTGCTCTACCTTCAAATGATGCTAAGGTGGTGGTGAAGTTCTTGAAAGAAAACATTTTTGCTAGATTTGGAGTACCGAGAGCTCTAATAAGTGATGAAGGAACGCATTTCCTGAATCATCTTATGGAACGACTACTTCAGAAATACAATGTGAAACACAAGATAGCCACAGCGTATCATCCTCAAACTAGTGGGCAGGTTGAAGTTTCGAATCGACAACTAAAACAAATTCTTGAAAAGACGGTAAATTCCTCTCGGAAGGATTGGGCAATAAAGCTGGATGATGCACTGTGGGCCTACAGAACAGCTTTCAAAACACCGATCGGAATGTCGCCATATCAGCTTGTGTACGGGAAAGCATGCCATTTGCCTTTAGAGTTAGAGCATAAGGCATTCTGGGCATCAAAGTTTCTCAATATGGATCTCTCTAAAGCGTCAAGTTCTAGACTTCTCCAACTCCATGAGTTAGAAGAATTCCGCAACCAAGCATATGAAAATGCCAAGCTATACAAAGACCCGACAAAGAAATGGCATGATAGTAAGATCGTGAGGAAAGAATTCTATGAAGGACAACTGGTCCTCTTGTACAACTCAAGGTTGAAACTATTCCCGGGAAAGCTTAAATCTAAATGGTCCGGACCTTTTGTTATTACCCATGTGTTCCCTCACGAAGCAATCGAGTTGAAAAACTCAACCAATGGAGACACTTTTAAAGTTAATGGACAACGATTGAAGCCGTATTTTCAAGGCCAATCAAAGGGACAAGTGGATGTCATGCGTCTTACTGGGTGAGGCAAATGACCGTCGAGCCATGCGACGTTAAACGAAGCGCTTCGTAGGAGGCAACCTACGTGTTTCTTTTAATCGATTTTCTTTTGTTTTTGTTGCTTTTGTGTTTCCTTCTTTTTATAGGTAATCTTGTTGCGTGGTGGTTAAGTTGCAGTAGGAGAGAAGCTGGCAGGTGAAATCTATGAGAAAAACAAAAAAACTCGTGTTTTTGGTAAAAGCAGGGGTCTGACACGGCCACCCGTGTCACCGGACACGGCCCGTGTCAGACAGACAGGACTTGGAAGATTTTTTTTAACATTTTGCAGAAATCAGGGGCGCAACACGGCCGCCCGTGTCACGGGACACGGCCCGTGTTGCAGATGCTGCGCAATGTCAAAATTTTGTGTTTTCTCAAAGTACTAGGGGCGCAACACGGCCACCCGTGTCACGGGACACGGCCCGTGTTGCAGATGCTGAGCAATTTCAAAAATTTTATATTTTTTCAAAGTACCAGGGGCGCAACACGGCCACCCGTGTCACGGGACACGGCCCGTGTTGCGCAAAGCGTGATTTTTTTCAAATTTTTTTTTTTAAAAATAAAAACCACTTAAGTGGGGTGGGGCCCACCACCCACACTCACTTATTCCGAATCCTTCCCCTTTTTCCCCTCTTTTTACTCTTCTTTCTCCTCTTTTCACTTCATCTTCTTCCTCTCTTTCATCCTAAAAACCTAACCTCCATTCTTTCTCCCACATAAAGCTCTCACCTTTCACCTCTTGCCCATATCAAAACAAAATCTCGCTTCACAAAAAGTGTTCTATTTTCCGCTCTCTACGTGGCCACGGTATTTTCTTCTCCTAATTCCATACTTTATTTTTTCGGATTTTGTTGTGTGGTTTGTTGTGCAGGAACAATCATGCCTCCAAGGAAAGTGATTCAAAGAGGTGATGTTGCTGAATCATCAAGGGCAAGGCAGCGAGCTCGTAGAGACGCAAACCCTGATGACATAATCTTCATCAAACCGGAACACCGACGCCGGTATGCCGCTCATTTAAAGCGTAAGCTTATCCCCACGAGGTATATCTGTAATGACACTCTTAATAATTTGGGTCTGACTACTGAGGTTCACCGTATGTTTCACTCTGTGGGTATGCTAGAATTCATGCAATTCGAAGCACCCACGTTTGAAAGAATAACTCTTGAATTTTTGAGTACGGTGGAATTTAGGCTGAAGCACAGGTGGACAGGTACTGAACGAGAGTACTACGGTACTCTTACTTTTCGATTGTTCAATAACGAGCATGAGCTTACTGTTGAACAATTGGGAGCGATTCTGCGTCTCCCAATTTCTGGTCCCGGTGCTGCACCTGATTCTTTTGCTGCAAGTGAATTTTGGAGAGCTATCACCGGTCTATCAGGTCATGTGGCCAAAGAGGCCAAAGCATCCAGGATTCACAATCCGTGTTTCCGTTATGCTCAGAAAGGGTTGGCATACACTCTTTTTGGTAGATTACTGGCTCTGGAGATAGCAATGGTGTTGCTACCCAACGAGAGCTTTTTATATTATATTGTATGGCTAACCATCAAACAGTAAATGTGGCCGCCTTTGCGGCAGATTTCTTAGGAAGAGTTGGCCGTGCCAGTACTGGAGGCATCTCGGTGGGGGGTATGATTACTCAAATTGCTCATCATTTTAATTATTCCCGTGAATTGTTTGATGCTGTTCCTGTGCCAGGTAAAACAAAGATTGATATGGAAGCTTTGGTGAATCAGCTTATGATTCGTATTCACCATGACTATTACTCTTTAGTCATCCATGGTAGACATATCCTAACTTTACCTGCTCCTAACTCTATTTCTATTGCTAACATGGCAAACTGGTTGTATGAGAACGTCACCCCGGATAATAGGGACGACGGCATTGAACAAATGGATGCAGGTTTTGATGGGGAAGATGAAAATCAAGAAGAAGATCAAGGAGAAGAAGAGGACCACCCTCAGCAGTTTTACCCGACTAATGAGGGAAGCTCTCAGATGCCTTCTGATCAATGGGAGTGGGTGCACAATGAGATTGGGTACATCCGCACCGAACAAGAGCGGCAGAGTGTTGAGTTGTTTCGGCAAGGGGAGGAGTTGCGAAGTTTCGGGACCGAGCAGACCCGCCAGGGGGCTGCCATTGATGACATGCATGCTATGATGCAACGTTTAATGTTGCATTATCCCTACCCTCCACCTCCACCTCAGTAGGCCGTAAGTCCCCCTCATGCGTTGTAATTAAACATTGGAGACAATGTTTCGTTCAAGTGTGGGGGGGTTTTCTCCTTCTTTTAGTTGTTTCTGTTATTTTTAGTATTTTCATTTTATTTGTTAAGTTTTTCGTTCTGTTTTTAATCATTTTGCTTGAAGGAAAATTGTGTTGCAGAAGGACGAGAATTGTGTCAAAGAGAGGTGAACCAGTACTGAGTGGATGAAAGATCCAACCCAATCTTGCATAAAAGGCACCCCTGAAAGTTGATACAACTAAAAAGAATAGTTGGACGCAATTCGATGACACCGGAATGAGATTGAAAGCTGATACACACGAACCGAAAGAGAAGCGACATTACACGATAAGCACTCGGGATCCTGTAAGCTATACCCAACATGGTGAGATCATAAAAAGCCAAAACATTTATCATCATGAGAGAGTAATCAGGTATGACTTCATCACTTTGAATTTGCGTAAGTTCTATTCATATGACACTACATGATAACACACACTGAGGCACGTTGTTTGTATTTACCCTTGAGCCTTGTTAGCCGTCCCTGATTCATGTTTACCATTTGCTAACCCCTTCGAGCCGTTATCCTTTGTTTGTTTTCTTTTATAAAACCCGCTTATATTACCCCTTGGCCAAAATAAAAAAAAAAAAATTTCTTCCCTTTGACCCGTGCTCGGCAACAAATATGGTGAATGTTTAAATTGTGCAAAAATTCTAAGTTTGGGGTGGTGATACAAAAAGGGCAAGTGAAAAAAAAAAGTGGAATAAAGAAAATAAAAATAAAAAAAAGAGAAAGAAGAAGAAAGAGAGAAAAGTTTTCTGATCTCGCCAAAACACACTTGCCCTGATGTAATGACTTGGCTACATTTGAAACGCTCGAATTAGTGAGTGAAGTTGAGAGTCAATGATAAACACCCTCGTACTAATATGAGCACAATGAAAAAGAGAGACAACATGGTTGCCGAGCACCAAAAACCTTTGTGTATCCGTTTCCTTGTTTACCCTACCTGTCCTAAGCCTCGTTTCAACCCGAAGACCTCAAAAAGTGTGTGCAAAGTGTTTGTGTATGAAAGTAGAATTTGTTCAAATTTAAAAGTTGATATTTCATATTGTGATTTGTGAGTGAAGTGCTTTTAACCATGAGAGACTCGGAGAGAAGTGTGAAAAAGCTTACAGGTGAAAGAGAGTTTTAACGTGGAAGTGGAGCGGAAGATTCGGGGAGTGCGAGCTAGCATGATTGACCGGAATGGTGGAAATCGAGTCGTGAAAAAACACGGTTGTATTGTGGAAGTATAAATTCAGGGGTGGCCTTGATTTGAGTTGTCAGGCATTGCTTGAGGACAAGCAACGAGCTAAGTTTGGGGTTGTGATCGGCCACCAATTTGTACTGTGTTTTCATCAATCTCTGGGCACAAATCTCATTAATTCGGTAACATAATTGTCTGTTCTTTATAGTTTTTATTCGTTTTTTGAAAGTCTAGTTTAAGTTGTGTGTTTTGTTTTGATGCTATAATTTCATGGTTTTTAAGATGCTTTGATGCTTGTCTCGGTAGTGATTATGTTTCAGGTCTACGTGTTAAAGTTCACAAGAAGAATGCAGAGCCAAAGTAGCTGGAATCGAAGCAAGAATGAAGATTCGGTGCGTCCAGAGGTCTGACACGGGTACCCGTGTCACGGGACACGGCCCGTGTCAGGAAGCAGGAAGGAAAAGAAGAGAAGGCAAATCAGTGGCCTGACACGGCCGCCCGTGTCACGGGACACGGCCCGTGTCAGGAAGTCTGGGAGGAAGAAAATCCAACACTTTGGACAGGGGGCCAACACGGGCGCCCGTGTCACAGGACACGACCCGTGTTGGCAGGCGCGAGAACTTTTCTTGTTTTCTTTTGTTAAAAGACCCCAACCTCATTAAGGGTAGTTCGGACTTTTCACTGGTTGAGAACTTGAATCTGCAATACATAGACCTAATTCTGAGTAGGAGAAGGCATCTTGGATCATTGAGCATTGAGATTTACAGAGAAAGAGCAATCAAGGGTTTTGGAAGAGATCTTCAAGAGCACTCGCGATTGGAGATCATATCGACCGATAATTTCTTGTAATGACTTCATTTTCTCTTTTTGTTTTCTTAATTACTATGAGTAGCTAAACATCTTTATGGTAGGGGGATGTCCCTGAATTGCTAGTATGTAATGAATCGAATTACCGTTATTTTATGATTTTGAAGTTTTATGAGTTAAGTTTATATTCAAAGTGTCTAATGCTTTTATCTATTGGAAAATAGATTCTTGATTTACGGTTAACGTTAGGTCGGACAAACCACGTTAATGCTTTTTGAATTATAACACTATTAGTGGATCGCTTAGGAATAAGGGTTTAACTATTGTGATCATCCATTCTTGATTACATGAACATGGTTCGTGGTACAAAGTTAGGTTGTTAAGGAATTAAAACATAATTTATGTACCATATGATTTTCCGCTAAGGAATTAGGGAAAATAACTATTAAGAATTGTTACTTACTCATACAAACGAATCTTTCATGAAATAGCGGTCATACGAATTACAAGGCGGTTCATACATCTACCCTAGCATGTTTTCTCTTATTTTATTACAAAATCTCGTTTTTAAATATTGCTTATTTCAACTTAGTTTAATCTTTAACAAACCAATCAAATCAACCCCATGTGCTTTTTGTTCAATTGAATTACTGTCAAAACTTATATTGCCACAGCAGTCCTTGTGATCGATACTTGGATAATTTCCACTTTAATAACTACATCGGTAGAAAATAGTACACTTGCTATTTTTCCGATCAAAGATCTTGTTCTAGTTTAGAGGTAATTTGAGCCTTGTGCTTTTCATATATAATAATTTGAGCCATATATAATAATTTGAGCCTTGTGCTTTTCCTTTGCAATCTAGTCTTATTCAGTTTCTTGAAATGCATTTTAAGTTTAAACAGTCAATTTCTTGAAACAATTTTTTTCATAAAATAAAATGAATTTACTTGCAAAAATAAAGGTGAAATTTCTTTCTAAGGTTTACAAACAATAGGAAGAATACAAATAGTTGCTCCGAGAACGGTTGAGACTCCGGGAACCAATATTTCCCCATGAGGTCGCTTTGCGAACATCTCCCGATGACGGATCTTTATTTCAATTCATATTACTAACTTCGGACAGCGGACAACTGATAACCAGATATTCCCAACAGAGTTCGAACTACAAGAAGAGGACATCTTCTGATCAACAAGAATTCAAGTCGTATCTTAGGATTTTACATCTGTGACAATTCTATTCACATTTACTTTACATTTTATCATTGTCATAATATTCATGCATACATTACATCATAATTGCATAGCCGAATCAGGCTTTGATCCTGTGAATGCCTAAGTCATTGAGGCATGAACTCAAGTTTCCCCTGCAAGTTCCGGAGAAACTTTTTCCTTCGAAACAACAGTTCATACACAAGGATCTCACCAAGCAAGTCAACAGATGGTAGTCTCCCTCAAAGAGATAGTTTGTTCACTTTTGGAATTCTTCAGCCGAGATTCTCCTGCAAAGCGACATTCGACAGTCTTCTTCAGATAAGATAGTCTGCTTCGCATTTTGGAATTCCCTACAGGTTTGGTATTTCCCCGGCAAGGTCGAGAGATGCCACTTTTTCGTCAGAGAAAATAATTCAGAATCTCCCAGCAGATCGACAAATGATTCCCCAGCAGAATCAGTGAATGGTAGTCTTCATCCAGAAGATAGTTCATGATCCCCAGCGGAGTCAACAAATGGTAGTCTTTCCCCAAGGAAAGACATTTTGTCTGTTAAATACTCAAGAAATCGACAAATGGCAGTTTCTTCAAACATTTTGTCTGTTTCAGGAATGTTTAGTTCCCCACAGAGTCGATAAATGGTAGTTTTCCTCTTAGGAAAACAGTTTGTCGATTCCCCAGGCACCAGTCGACGAATGGCAGTTTCCACCCCGAAAACAATTCGTCCGCCTTCAAACAAAGTCATTAGCCCCTCAAAAGAGCGCGGGCCCATATGACAATCTTTCAAAGATGCCAAGTCAAAAGGGAAGATGGTGAAGTTTCTTTATTACCATCAAATGGTATCTCATCTCCAAGTGCTGATGAGAAGTTTGATGAGGAAACAAACCTTTGAAGTTTCTTTATTGCCGTCAAATGGTATCTCATCTCCAAATGCTGATGAGAAGTTTGATGAGGAAACAAACCTTTGAAGTTTCTTTATTGCCGTCAAATGGTATCTCATCTCCAAGTGCTGATGAGAAGTTTGATGAGGAAACAAACCTTTGAAGTTTCTTTATTACCATCAAATGGTATCTCATCTCCAAGTGCTGATGAGAAGTTTGATGAGGGAACAAACCTTTGAAGTTTCTTTATTTACCATCAAATGGTATCTTACCTCCAAATGCTGATAAGAAGATTGATGAGGAAACAAACCTTTGAAGTTTCTTTATTTACCGTCAAATGGTATCTTACCTCCAAGTGCTGGTAAGAAGTTTGATGAGGGAACAAACCTTTGAAGTTTCTTTATTTACCATCAAATGGTATCTCATCTCCAAATGCTGATAAGAAGTTTGATGAGGGAACAAACCTTTGAAGTTTCTTTATTTACCATCAAATGGTATCTTACCTCCAAGTGCTGGTAAGAAGTTTGATGAGGGAACAAACCTTTGAAGTTTCTTTATTACCGTCAAATGGTATCTTACCTCCAAGTGCTGGTAAGAAGTTTGACGAGGAAACAGACCGTTGGAAATTTTCTCTTTATCTGAGATATTGTCCAAACACAACTAAGACCAGTTTCGAGATATGGACATCCGAAACAAGGGGGAGGTTGTTTACCTTTTTCTAAGTATCAACACTTAGTTAAAGAGGATGGATTGCGCATCCTACATTGCCATCCATTCACCAGAATCCACATCAAGTATTTCTGCAGGAGTTTGTCTCATCATCCCCCGCCAAGCGCGACAACGGGATCAAGTCATGCAAAGACTATGTCAGTTACAACATCTCAGGAGCGCCCAAAATTCGGGCATTCTTTGATATTTAAGTCTCTTTTACGCAGGAGAGATCGATATATCAATCTCTCTCCCTCCAGATAAAAGAAACTTAAATAGGGGCATCTGTCATACCCTAATTTTTGACCCCCCTGAGATGGCATATCTTCAGGATTTTTCATCAGGTCAAGACAAGTTCCCAGAGCAGTCACTTCTCCATCTGGTATCCAATCGAGGATGCTCAAAGACAAGAAAGCTCAGGCAAAGGATCAATCAATACAAGGATTAGTCCCTAATACAATCATGAGGCTCAAAAACTTCACTTTTCTCATCTATGATTGATTAGACATCCAGTCATATGAGTACAGGTTTACTCAGGTCACCAGACTAGGGTTTTGAGCCTATCAAGGACTAAAATCAGGGATCACTTTTGGGAAACCCTAAAAAGCCCCAGGGAACCATTCAAAGACATCAATCATCTTCAAATAACTCATATGACAAGATCCACTGGACATTACACCTCAGTTCAAAGTCTACAGTCATCATTGTCCTCTGGTCGACAATTAGGGTTTTTGACCTAATTCACCAAGATAGTTGACTTTTAATCAGGGCATGAATCCAAAACTCAAGAAATGATTCAAGAATCTCTACTACCTCAATATAATCCATTTACATCATTCATTTGAGGAAAAGATCTTGTTTCTACACAAAAGCCCAAAAATTCACTTTGTCAGGAAAAAGTCAACTGTGAAGGATCATCATTGACTTTTAAGGTTTTTGGTCAAAAAATGACTTTCAAAGATCAATATCATCAATATATGGATGTCAAAGTCATTTGACCAAAGAAATTCAAAGAAATTCATCAAGGAGCGAAAAGTCGGGAATTAGGGTTTTTGAAGGCATGGTGAGAACTCAAAATTTCACCTACACAACTCAAAAAACTTCCAACATGAAAGTTGTAGATCTTGCAAAATAAAACAACATCTTACAAAGGAACTTTTTTCAAAAGATCAACCATTTATGAAGTTTTGGAAATTTTGAAGTTTAGGTCATAAACACTTTGAAATTTTTCTAAGTGTTTTAACCTAGTTTTCTTCCAACTTTGGCCTCATTTTTCACAAATTTGCCAAAGGATTCTGAAGAAACTCCAAACTAATGATTTGAAGTAGATGTTTAGGGCTTTCCAAATTGTGTTCAACCTTCTCCAAATTCATTTTGAGCTAGGAGTTATGCTTGTTCAAAGTTGGCCTCATGAAGTGAAATTATAGGTCATGTACAATTTGAAACTTTGCAATTTTGTGCATTTTGCTTCACTAAATGATGCTACACGACCTCTAATACATCTGAAGACATGCCATACATTCAAATTCATCATTGCATAAGGATTAGAGAAGATTCCTAAAACAAGAACATGTGATTATGTAATGATTACTTTTGAGAATTTATGGCAAATTGATGAATCACCCAAGGAATCTTCTCACCAACCAATTAGAGCTCACTTTGCATCTGAATTGTCCCCTAAGATCAGATAGAATCAATGGATAGGGGAGGTGGCTCGAAAATGCAATGATCACACTTGGATATTCTTTGAAATTTCTTCATGGCTAAGAAACCAAACTTGCTTCACTAAGCAAGCTCACTCTCCCAATCAGTACTGAGACATTTGCCTATAAATAGAGGCCTCATTCTCATTCAAAAAACACACCAAAGCAACTCAATTCCTTGCTTTCTCTTTCTCTTCTCATGCTTATTGTTTTTCAAAGTTCTTTGGCAAGAAGAATCGTTTTCTTCAAACCAGAGCTCATCTTTGGAAAGTAAGCATTCTAACATCTCAAGGGAGGTCATTTGAGGTGATCCAAGCACCTGGATCACTTCTGTAAGTGGAGGAACACCATTGTTGCTCTCACTTTGGAGCATTTGCAGTTGGAGGTCCATGGAGTAATTCAGGAGGTTCTGAGCCAAGCCAATCATCCAGGCACATTCCTCAGGTCATAGTGAAGCTAACCAGATGGCTGCAGCTCATCTGTAACTCAAGAATCAACACCCTCCATGTTCACTTGAAGCTGAAATCGAGGGAGGACCATAGAGCAATTCAGGAGGATTCAAGCTCCAATAAGCATTCAGTTAGCATCATTGATGAAGGATAGAAAAACACTTAGAAAGGGGGGGATTGAATAAGTGTGACTTAAAAACTTGAGCGATAAAAATAAAATGCACAATTATTTTTATCCTGGTTCGCTGTTAACGAAGCTACTCCAGTCCACCCCCGCAGAGATGATTTACCTCAACTGAGGATTTAATCCACTAATCGCACGGATTACAATGGTTTTCCACTTAGCCGCAACTAAGTCTTCCAGAGTCTTCTGATCACAACCTGATCACTCCAGGAACAACTGCTTAGTTCACTCCTAAGACTTTTCTAGAGTCTACTGATCAACACGATCACTCTAGGCTTAGTTCACTCCTAAGACTTTCTGCTCAGCCAACTGCCAAGACTTCCTGCTCAGCCAACTGCCAAGACTTCCTGCTCAGCCAACTGCCAAGACTTCCTGCTCAGCCAACTGCCAAGACTTCCTGCTCAGCTAACTGCTAAGACTTCCTAGAGTATACTGATCAACTGATCACTCTAGTTCCTTACAACTTAATGTAATCTATTCAAGAGTTTACAAATGCTTCTTAAAAGCGATAATCACAACTGTGATATTTCTCTTACAATTTAAGCTTAATCTCACTAAGATATTACAACAGCAATGTAGTGAGCTTTGATGAAGATGAAGATTCTGAGTTTTGATTTGAACAGAGTTTCAGCAAGTGAATTTGAATTGTATTGGTGCGAAAATCGTTAACCTTGCTTCTCATCAGAACTTCATATTTATAGGCGTTGAGAAGATGACCGTTGAATGCATTTAATGCTTTGCGTGTTCCGTACAGCTTTGCATTTAATGTTATACGCTTTTGTCAACTACCTCGAGCCTTGTTCACGCTGTGTCTACTGACGTAGCCTTTAGTAGCTTTAACGTTCCTTTTGTCAGTCAGCGTAGTCTGCCACGTGTACTTCCTTCTGATCTGATGTTTGTGTATACGACGTTTGAATATCATCAGAGTCAAACAGCTTGGTGCACAGCATCTTCTGATCTTCTGACCTTGAAGTGCTTCTGAGCGTGATACCATCTTCTGATCTTCAGTGCTTCTGATCTCATGTTCTTCTGATGCTTCCATAGACCCATGTTCTGATTCTGCTTCGACCATCTTCTGATGTCTTGCCAGACCATGTTCTGATGTTGCATGCTGAACCATTTGAGACACATCTTCTGAGCGCTGAATTATGCGTACTCTTTATATATATTTCCTGAAAGGGAAATTGCATTGGATTAGAGTACCATATTATCTTAAGCAAAATTCATATTATTGTTATCATCAAAACTAAGATAATTGATAAGAACAAATCTTGTTCTAACAATCTCCCCCTTTTTGATGATGACAAAAACATATATAAATGATATGAATTTGCGATCAGAAAGAGTAGACGGCAAAAGACAAATTACACAGCTATAGCATAAGCATATGAATATGTCTCCCCCTGAGATTAACAATCTCCCCCTGAGATAAATAATCTCCCCCTGAAATAAATACTCGAAGAACTTTAATTAAAAGACTTCCCTGATTATTTCGGTAGAGACAATCATATGAGCTTCTGCCTTCAGAGAATCCATAGCTTCTGACTTCTGCTTCCATTGGACAGCTTCAGAACTTGAATTTCTTTGATCTTCAGAACATTCACAGCTTCTGACTTCTGCTTCCATTCAGGACAGCTTCAGAACTTGAATTTCTTTGATCTTCAGAACATTCACAGCTTCTGACTTCTGCTTCCATTCAGGACAGCTTCAGAACTTGAATTTCTGGATCTTTTAGAACATTCACATCTTCTGATTTCTGCTTCCCTCGGATAGCTTCAGAACTTTGAATGTCTACTAACATCACTTCATGCTAGATTTGTATCAGAACATTGTTGAATGTACCAGAGCATCATTTGAGCATCTCTACATCCTGAAATGTTACAGAACAAAAACTAAACGACAAAAGTCAGCATGAACGAGTTAGAACATAAAATGTATATTCAAATACATGATATGTATCAGAGCCAAATGTATCAGAGCATTTTAGGCTAAAAACATGTATCAGAGCAAATAATGTATCAGAGCCATAACATTATGTGTATCAGGGCAAATAGAATTTTGTCATAACAGGATAGACAGTGATATTCAAATTCTATTATCAGTGCTTCTGATTCATTCTTCTTTCTTGCTTCTGATCTCTGAAGCTTGACAGCACTCAGCTTGCTTCAGTTTCAATGGTTTTGCTTCTAGTGTTTGCTTTGAAGATTCACTTCACTTCTTTGTACCTGCAAAACACTTAAACCATATAGAACTTGCAGTTCATGTTAGTGAATGTGTGGGAGCCTTTACCCAGCAACTGATAGATTTAATCAAATCATTTATCATTTATCTTTCTCCCCCTTTTTGTCATAACATCAAAAAGTATATATAAAAAGATTCAGATGTGTAAAACTACAAAAGAAAACATTTACTGGAATGTAAAACACAAAGAAACTTTTTCATTGAATAATCAAAGTTTTACAAGACAGGAATGCAGGAAAAACAGATGCAACAAGGAAAGGAGACTACAAAGACTAAAAGACTAAGATCCTAGCCTACGCAAAATCCGCGCCAGAACAGCATGAATCCCGTCAGTGCTTGCAGCTTGCCTTGTCATGAAGGAACGAAACTCAGCATTGGCTGCTTCTTGCGCATCCAAACGAGAAGCCAGCATATCTTGATTCTGATGAAGAGTTTCCAAGGTCTCCATCAGAGCTGAGGTTTCACCCGAAGAAGAAGCACCAGTATTTCTGCCCAGAGGGACAGCAATCTCAGCAGAGTGATCTTCTGGAAGATCTTCAGCTTGTGCATCTCCCATTTCCTCATCTGAGTCTGACTTAGAAAGAACCTTAGTATATTCTGGTTCAGGCAGCTCAGAAGTTCCATCTTCCAATGCTTGAAGAATAGCTGCAAGGTTTGTTGGAGGAGTAGGACCAGCAACTTCAGCACAATAAACCACTACTGGAAAGACCATGTGAGGTGCATTTTCAGAAGGGTTCATTCTGAACCAGTTGAACAGCCACTGAAAATCTCCAGTCAGCACAGGAAACCAGAGCACAGAAGACCGGGGTTTCCACACCACGATATCTCTGCAGAGATTTTCTTCTCCCAACTCATCTGCAGGTATCTTCTCTTCAAGAACTCTTCTGTTCCTGATGAGACAGTGATGGCTGCTCTCACCAACTTCCAACCGGAGACCACGAACACCAGGAGCTTCAGACATAATCCTTCTCTGAGTGTCTGTAGCCTTCTCCAGAAAATCCTGACGAAAGGTATTCCAGAGGTTGTTTGTAGCATACTCATCCAGATGATTAAGGTGAGCAGCACCAAGAATCTCCAACCAGCCACTTACATCAGCATGTAAGAGCTCCAGATATGTTTGAGTGGAAGGGGTTGGAGGGTTGACAGTGATCCTTGAGTCGGGAAGAACAACACTATAGGGATTAGGTGTTCTGGTGGGAAAAGGGTATGAGCGGGATGAAGAAATATCTGAGGGAAGGGTTAAAGGAGAGGAGATATCAGATGGTGAAGAAGGTGGTTCCGAGAGGATGAATGAGGAGGAAGAGGTGGTGGAGGTCTTTGAAGAGGGAGGTGATTGACGAGAATCGTCAAGGGGTTGATATATTTTGAGAGGGTCATAGGAGATCCTAACTCTTTTAGGTTTGGTTTCAGGTTCAGCAGATGCCTTTCTCTTTTGTTTCTTATCATTGTCTTGATTTCCAGAGCCTGACGATGGATTCATGATGATCTTTCAGATAATGGAAATAGCTAGGGTTTATGATATGAAAAGAGAGAGATGAAAAAGAAACCGAATGCAGAGAGGGAGAAATATGAGAGGGAAAAGAAACGTTTGAAGAGTATAAAAAGAAAACTGAAAAGAGAGTAAATGATGAAAAGCATTTAATGTTACGTGACATGAGGAGAGATAATAATGACAAAAGACGTGATTTGCACAGTTACCTAAGAAGACGTCCCCTCAACTGCACGCACGCTTGTCCAGGAATAGTGAACACGTGTTTACCATCTGGATAGTCAGTTACAGCTGTTTTGCTTT
This sequence comes from Vicia villosa, assembly GCF_029867415.1. Taxonomy (NCBI): domain Eukaryota; kingdom Viridiplantae; phylum Streptophyta; class Magnoliopsida; order Fabales; family Fabaceae; genus Vicia; species Vicia villosa. Next base: position 202,442,900 of record NC_081180.1, on the reverse strand, counting down.
GAAGAGAGATTCTGAATCAACTTAGACACTGAAACGTTAGTAATAACTGAATCACAATTTCTAATTGATTTCTATCAGAACTTCTTAACAAAAAAATTTTCATATCACAGGATACTCATACGTAAGAATTTCTCATCTTCTCATTCTGAGCTTGTTTCTGAAGACCCATTTTGTACCGATTATATTGAATCCATCTGGTCTAGGAACAAGATCCCAAACATCATTCCTTGTAAACTGATTTAGTTCTTCTTGCATAGCAATTATCCAGTCTGGATCTTCTAGAGCATGATCAACAGAAGTTGGCTCGATCAAAGATACAAGACCTAATTGACAGACTGCATTGTTCCTAAGGAATGCTCTTGTTCTGATTGGATCATCCTTCTTTCCAAGAATGACATCTTCTGAATGACCAGAGATGAGTCTGGATGATCTTCTGACATATGGTTCTTCAGAAATACTTAGATCCTCCAGAGAAGCTGTTACTTGATCTTCAGATTCTTTGCTTCTGAGGAGCTCTGCTTCTGATGCGTTGCTTCTTGGCTCAACAACTTCTGATATGTCAATATCACAACCTGCAAAATTATCAACTTGCTTTGGTTTTTCAGAACCAAGCTTATCATCAAACCTGATATTGATTGATTCTTCTACAACCAATGTTTCAGTATTGTATACCCTGTAGCCTTTTGAGCGTTCAGAATATCCAAGAAGGAAACACTTTTGAGCTTTGGAATCAAACTTACCAAGATGATCTTTAGTGTTCAGAATAAAGCATACACATCCAAAAGGATGGAAATATGAAATGTTGGGCTTTCTATTCTTCCACAATTCATAGGGAGTCTTGTTTAGAATAGGTCTGATAGAGATTCTATTCTGAATATAACATGCAGTGTTTATTGCTTCTGCCCAGAAATGCTTAGCCATATTGGTTTCATTGATCATGGTTCTGGCCATTTCTTGAAGAGTCCTATTCTTTCGTTCTACAACCCCATTTTGCTGTGGAGTTCTAGGACAAGAGAAATCATGGGCAATACCATTTTCTTTGAAGAATTCTTCAAAGGATTTGTTCTCAAATTCACCACCATGATCACTTCTGACCTTTATGATTTTACACTCTTTTTCAGATTGAATCTGAATGCAGAAATCAAAGAACACTGAATGAGTCTCATCCTTGTGTTTTAAGAATTTTACCCATGTCCAGCGGCTATAATCATCTACGATGACTAATCCGTATTTCTTTCCTCTGACAGATGCTGTTTTGACTGGTCCAAACAGATCAATGTGCAAGAGTTCTAATGGCCTTGAGGTAGAAACAACATTCTTAGACTTGAATGCAGGTTTGGAGAACTTGCCTTTCTGACATGCTTCACAAAGAGCATCTGATTGGAATTTCAGATTAGGGAGTCCTCTGACAAGATTCAGTTTGTTAATTTGAGAGATCTTTCTCAAACTAGCATGACCTAATCTCCTGTGCCAGACCCACTGCTCTTCAGAAACAGACATAAGACAAGTCACCTTCTGACTCATAAGATCTTGCAGATCTGTCTTATAAATGTTGTTCTTCCTCTTGCCTGTAAATAGGATTGAGCCATCCTTCTGATTTACAGCCTTGCAAGACTCTTGATTAAAGATTATATCATAACCATTGTCACTTAATTGACTGATAGATAAAAGGTTATGTGTTAATCCTTCTACAAGAAGTACATTAGAGATGGAAGGAGAGTTACCAGATTTTATAGTTCCAGAGCCAATTATCTTGCCCTTCTGATCTCCTCCGAACTTGACTTCTCCTCCAGACTTAAGCACCAGGTCTTGGAACATAGACCTTCTTCCTGTCATGTGTCGCGAGCATCCAGAGTCCAGGTACCATGACATGTTGTGCTTTGTCCTTCTTGCAGCCAAGGATATCTCTTCAGAATCTGATTCTGATGTAGATTCTGATCCGTCATCTTCTGTCGCCATCAGCGCACAGTTGGCCTGCTCATCTTCTGAATCATCTTCTGACTCATCCCAGGTTGCCATAAGACCTTTCTTCTTATGAAACTTTTTCTTGGGACTTTCCTTCTGAAGATTTGGACATTCATTCTTGTAGTGTCCAGGCTCATTGCATTCATAGCACATGACCTTCTTCTTGTCAAATCTTCTTTCATCAGAAGATTCTCCACGTTCAAATTTTCTTGAACTTCTGAAGCCTCTGAACTTCCTTTGCTTGGTCTTCCAGAGTTGGTTTAGCCTTCTGGAAATCATGGACAGTTCATCTTCTTCTTCAGATTCTGATTCTTCAGGATCTTCTTCTCTAGCCTGAAAAGCGTTAGTGCATTTCTTGATATTAGATTTTAATGCAATAGACTTACCTTTCTTTTGAGGCTCATTTGCGTCCAGCTCAATCTCATGGCTTCTCAAGGCACTGATAAGTTCTTCCAGAGAAACTTCATTCAGATTCTTCGCAATCTTGAATGCAGTCACCATCGGACCCCATCTTCTGGGTAAGCTTCTGATGATCTTCTTTACATGATCAGCCTTGGTGTATCCTTTGTCAAGAACTCTCAATCCAGCAGTCAGAGTTTGAAATCTCGAAAACATCTTTTCAATGTCTTCATCATCCTCCATCTTGAAGGCTTCATACTTCTGGATTAAGGCAAGAGCTTTTGTCTCCTTGACTTGAGCATTTCCTTCATGAGTCATTTTCAAGGACTCATATATGTCATAGGCTGTTTCCCTGTTAGATATCTTCTCATACTCAGCATGAGAGATAGCATTCAGCAAAACAGTTCTACATTTATGATGATTCCTGAAAAGCTTCTTTTGGTCATCATTCATTTCTTGCCTTGACAGCTTCACGCCTCTGGCATTTACTGGATGTTTGTAACCATCCATCAGAAGATCCCATAGATCACCATCTAGACCCAGAAAGTAACTTTCCAGTTTATCTTTCCAGTATTCAAAGTTTTCACCATCAAATACCGGCGGTCTAGTATAACCATTGTTACCGTTGTATTGCTCAGCAGAGCCAGATGTAGATGCAGGTGTAGGTATAGTCCTTTCACTTTCATCAACCATCTTTTAAATGAAGCGTTTTTCTCTTCCTGAATCTTTTCTAAACACGGTTAAGTGCTTGCACCTTAGAACCGGCGCTCTGATGCCAATTGAAGGATAGAAAAACACTTAGAAAGGGGGGGATTGAATAAGTGTGACTTAAAAACTTGAGCGATAAAAATAAAATGCACAATTATTTTTATCCTGGTTCGCTGTTAACGAAGCTACTCCAGTCCACCCCCGCAGAGATGATTTACCTCAACTGAGGATTTAATCCACTAATCGCACGGATTACAATGGTTTTCCACTTAGCCGCAACTAAGTCTTCCAGAGTCTTCTGATCACAACCTGATCACTCCAGGAACAACTGCTTAGTTCACTCCTAAGACTTTTCTAGAGTCTACTGATCAACACGATCACTCTAGGCTTAGTTCACTCCTAAGACTTTCTGCTCAGCCAACTGCCAAGACTTCCTGCTCAGCCAACTGCCAAGACTTCCTGCTCAGCCAACTGCCAAGACTTCCTGCTCAGCCAACTGCCAAGACTTCCTGCTCAGCTAACTGCTAAGACTTCCTAGAGTATACTGATCAACTGATCACTCTAGTTCCTTACAACTTAATGTAATCTATTCAAGAGTTTACAAATGCTTCTTAAAAGCGATAATCACAACTGTGATATTTCTCTTACAATTTAAGCTTAATCTCACTAAGATATTACAACAGCAATGTAGTGAGCTTTGATGAAGATGAAGATTCTGAGTTTTGATTTGAACAGAGTTTCAGCAAGTGAATTTGAATTGTATTGGTGCGAAAATCGTTAACCTTGCTTCTCATCAGAACTTCATATTTATAGGCGTTGAGAAGATGACCGTTGAATGCATTTAATGCTTTGCGTGTTCCGTACAGCTTTGCATTTAATGTTATACGCTTTTGTCAACTACCTCGAGCCTTGTTCACGCTGTGTCTACTGACGTAGCCTTTAGTAGCTTTAACGTTCCTTTTGTCAGTCAGCGTAGTCTGCCACGTGTACTTCCTTCTGATCTGATGTTTGTGTATACGACGTTTGAATATCATCAGAGTCAAACAGCTTGGTGCACAGCATCTTCTGATCTTCTGACCTTGAAGTGCTTCTGAGCGTGATACCATCTTCTGATCTTCAGTGCTTCTGATCTCATGTTCTTCTGATGCTTCCATAGACCCATGTTCTGATTCTGCTTCGACCATCTTCTGATGTCTTGCCAGACCATGTTCTGATGTTGCATGCTGAACCATTTGAGACACATCTTCTGAGCGCTGAATTATGCGTACTCTTTATATATATTTCCTGAAAGGGAAATTGCATTGGATTAGAGTACCATATTATCTTAAGCAAAATTCATATTATTGTTATCATCAAAACTAAGATAATTGATAAGAACAAATCTTGTTCTAACAATTGAGTCTCAGGGAAGCTATTGAGATCATTCATCCAAGCCCAGGTGCTCTCAATCATCCTCACGACCTCCATTTTCAGAGGTAAGTTCCTGAACCTCACTTCTCTAATTTAAGTACTCTTTGTGAAATAGCTCGATTCTATCTTGTTCAGCATCATCAGAGGATTGAAAACCCTCTATCATCATCCATTTATCTTGCAGTATAGTCATTTAATTTGATTTTGAAATTTTAGGGTTCTTCACGATTTCTGGTAAATTAGTTAGATGTAGTTAATATTAATTCATGTTAGTTACATATTTAGAATCGTGAGTGAATTTAGAGCAAGTTTCATGTTTACATCATTGCAAATGGTTGAGAGTTGAGAGAGTTCAGAAATTTGAATTGATGGAGCTTGAGGTTGAAGACGAAGATGGAGGGTGGCGCCATTTTTCAAATCTCTGAGCAAAGTTTGTTTTATTTTTAATGATAGGCGTTCCCTTAACGACTGAACAAACTTGCCCTAGTGGCCTCCCATACGCCCTTAGTATCATCATGCCTCAAGTCTGGGGTTCGAATCCCCCTCGCCCCAGACTTTTTGATTCTTTTATTTTTCAAGGATTTACAACTTGTTTTGAAACATAACCAAATGAAGGCAAGTCACTATCACCACACGAGCGTTGGCTCAGTGGTGTTTGTTTTGAGTGTGTGGCCTAGAGGGCGTGGGTTCAAACCCTCCAAGGGCCAAAACTATTTTTTTACACACAATTTCTTTCATTTTCTCACAAAACTTCACATATTTATTTAACCTATCAAATTAATTTATTTTCACTTCATTTTTCACACACTTATCATTTAATATACCTATTTTGTGAATAATCAAAAAAATCATAAAAATATTATGTATTTCTTGAATTTTAATTAGGTTTAAAATAGTATGTTTTTAAGTGTTTTCTTAAATGCTTTAAATATATATATTATCACTTTATTTTAACCTAATCAATTTGTAAATATTTTTTTGATAAAACCCTAATTGTGTAGGTCTTAATTAGTTAAAAAGTCTTTATTTTTACCCTAATTAAGTTGACTTTTTGTCAATTTTCAAAATTGTTTTCAATCTCTGATAAAATCAAATGGTTAAGGTTTTCAAACAACAAAACCTTGTATCATTCCAAATCATTTTCAAATTGCTTTTACACCAGTACTGTAAAGTACTGGGCCTCTAATAGAGTGTAAGTCCCAAAAACCTTCTCTTCTTAGCTTGTTTTCAAAACTGTATTTTCAAAATCTTCTTTCTGTTTTCAAAACATTCTTCTGGTATTTGAAGGGCATTATTCCCGGTGAAACTCTTCAGATACCTATGTGACCTTTGTCCATCTTCACTTCTTCTGTTTTCAAAACCATTAACTGTTTATCATATATATATTCAACTGTTATCCACCAATTACTGTTGAGGCTCTGTACATACTTCTTCAATGGCCTCCACTCCATCCAGGTTAGGCTTTACAAGCTTTCAATTTACAGTCTTTATTTAAATTACTGTCAAATATAAACTGTGCATATATTAGTTTAGAACTACGTTTGAGTATAAACCTTAGGACAGTTAAACTATATATATATTATAGGAATATGGCCTAGGATTGAGAATGTCTTCCCGGTGAAGGCTCTTTCCTAATTAGAGATCTGTAGTTCAAACCCCCAAGATGAATTATTCCCGGTGAAACATCTTGGCAAAAACCTTAGAATCCAAATAATAGGACACATCCACCCAAAGAGGAATTATTCCCGGTGAAACCTCTTACCCATTTGCTTAGAGCCAAAATAAGTTCAAAACTACATAGCTTTCTCTTGTGCTATAACAAGGACCCTCGATTAGCCTCCTCTTGGGCTTTGTACAAGGACCCACAGGCTTCTTAAAAGCATTTCCAGCTTCCTCTTGAGCTTGTATACAAGGACCCATCAGGTTTCTTATAAACATAGGAACAGGTCTTTAGTTACCTTTTAGCCTACCCTGGTGAGTTTCTTCCAATTTAAACCAGACTTTAAACAAGCTAAGTTTGTCTCAATTTTGCATTGAGTACACTTTTTGGAATGAGAGACATGGACAGTCTCTGTCACCCTTATCTTCATCAATCTTCCTTAGCAGAGTCTAGGATCCATGTTTGATCATCCTCAGCATTGAGTCAGCCTTCATCTTGGGCTTTAAACAAGAAGTCTCCACTAGATAATCTTTCTGCCATTCATATTAACAAAATCCCCTGGAAAGGGTTAGCCTCCAACATCTGTCTAAAATGTCAAATCCCTGGAAAGGGTTAGCTTCCACACATTCCTTCGTTTTAATTAAAAAACCCCTGGAAAGGGTTAGCCTCCAAAGTCAATTAATAAAAATGTCAAAAAATAAAGATTCATTTCTCTTAGGAGATAATTTCCCCAAAAGAGTCAAAACCCCTGGAAAGGGTCAGCCTCCAAAAAACATGATAAAGTCAGTCTTTTAACAGACAAATTCACCAGCTGAGTCAAAATCCCTGGAAAGGGTTAGCTTCCAAAGAAAAACAGTCTTTTAATAAATAAAACCTCCTCAGTAGAGTCAAAACCAACAAAAACAGTTAGCCTCAACCTTGGGCTTCATACAAGGCACCCAAACAATAAAACTCCCCTGTCAAGAGTCAGCCTCAACCTTGGGCATTGTACATGGCAGATAATAGAGTCTCCCCAGTGAGTCCTTCATCACTCAGTAGCCACAACCTTGGGCTTTGTACAAGGCAGATAAACCATATCTTTCATGTGTCAAAGATTCCTAACACTTAGGATCTTTCCCCATATAGTCATCCATACTTAACTCATTTAAGAGTCCGCCACAACCTTGGGCTTTGTACAAGGCAGAAAATAATGTTTTCCCTAGCTAGAGTTAGCCACAACCTTGGGCTTTGTACAAGGCACATAAAATAGAGTCATTCATTCAATTATCCTCAACAGTCAGCCACAACCTTGGGCTTTGTACAAGGCAGATAAATAGAGTCTCCCTAAGTAGAGTCAGCCTCAATTCTGGGCTTTGTACAGAACACTAAAATACCCTGTAATTAATCCCCAGTGGAGTCATCTCCCAGAATCAATAATAATTAATAAATCAATCAAAAAGCCTCAAGCTTGGGCCTCATACAAGCCAGCTAAAGTCAAATCTTTTATACAGTAGATAGACATAGCTTATCTCTATAGAGAGATATTTTTACTACTCTACCACATTCAAACAAACAAACATTTCAATTTCAATTTTAATCAAGTCTCCCATTTAGGATTTTGAAAGGCATGAGCTGGCAGTAAAACCCAGACATGTGGTAACTTTCCCTAATTTGGATGAGCATCTTTCTTTCATTTAAGAGGCATTTGACTGGTATACTTGCACATACACAAGTAAGGTCCCCCTCTTGAATGAAATGAATTCAGTTATTCTGTCACTCCTTTAAATGTTTGTGGTAGAATAGTACAAATACCTCTCTGTAGAGATGATTTCATGTCTCTTTACTGTAAACAGAGATTTAATTCCAAGCTTCAACCTTGAGCTTTAAGCAAGGCACCAAAAACAATTAATTTCCCTAGTTAGTTCCCCGAACTACATTAAGCTCTGACTTCCACTAGGGATATGTAGGCATGAGGTTCACAAGGAATCTCAGCGAGCTAATAAAATACCAAAAATAGTCAGTCTGTCTATATGTCTATCTTTCTTTAAATCAATTCAATTCCTTCTCCTAATACAAAGGAGAAACTTTCCCAATCATTAGCAATAAACACAATCACAAATGACACAGGGAAGGTTCCTGTAGAGTACTGCAGATATGTAGGGTGTTTAAACACTTCCCTATGTATAACCGACCCCCCGGACTCCAGAATTTCTAGTCTAGGTGAAATCCCCACACTTAGCAAACTCCTAGGGTTTAGTTGAGATCTTTTTTCCCCTTTCCTACTCGTAGGACAAATAAGAAAGTTCGTGTGATATCGTAGGAAGAACTGAAACAAAATTCATCCCACCACGGGCGCATTCTCCTTCCAAATTTCGCGTGAAGGGTTTAGCGTGCCGTCCTCCCAAGTGAAACGGGGAGGTAAAGAAAACGACCACCACAGCGAGCTGCAAAGGAATATGAAATCCAGACAATACAGATATAAAAGTGACACGCGCTTCTCATGATCGAGAACGCGAATCGGGAAGAGGTAATGTCGTGTCCCGCAAGTAAAGCGGAACACGAGAGAATAAGCGTCGATCGAGAGTTGCCTTCGGAATGCCTTGCATACTAGCACACAAGTTAGAGATAACAAAAACCGCAATCGGAATTGTGTTGGTGCTTTACACCGAAAATGGATAACAAAATGAGAAATTAACACACTTTTTAAACATAAATCAAACGAAAGTAAGATAGCAACCAGAAATATCATTCCAATACTAACTACCTATGTACACAAGTATTATGGAAACCAAAGAAAATATTTACAAGTCAAACGGTACACCGAAACGGCGAAACCGAGTAAAAACGATAAAAAAACTAAACTTGTCAGAATTAAACCAAAATTTTATGGTAAGCTAGAAACGTGCCAAAGAACTCAAATATGCGGTCGAAATTTATTAAATCGGCCCGGAGGCATGACTTCTGAAATGGGACAGAAGCGAAATCGATTTAAAAGTCAGCCGAAGCCAAAAATAAAAAGCACCATCAGCTCTGAAAATATTATTGCACTCGAGAAACATTATTCGCATGATCAAAAACGCTAAGCGGTTCAAAAGATATGGTATTTTCACTTAAACCCGACGCGTCGCGTCTACTTTGCAAAACGGGAGAAAAAGAGAAAAAAGCATGACAAAAAATTACAGCACCTAGTAGCATCAATTAGCACTCAAACAAGTCTTACTATCACCTTGTATCAACAATCAAACAACACACCAAAACCTAGACCAAAATCTCTTAAATTTCTATGTTCTTTTTATGAGTAAAAAAAATGGTGAAATGCAACACAAATGTCAAGCCAAAAATGCTGCACTATAATGCTACTAAAACAGTCCCAAGACTCATTGAAATCACACATAAACACAAGGGAAAGGTTCATGGCAAATGGCACAACATAGCACACAATTGGCAAGTTGGAATTTAAGCATAGAACATGATTTTCAAGTAGCACAAAACTTCCAATTCACAACATTATATCAAGTTCATGCACCAAGTTTTATGTCAAATTTATGCACCAATTTTCATCATCAAAGTAACTTAACAAATGGATGTAAGGATTAACAAGTAACATGGATATGGTTCCACACAAGCGCCAAGAAATATAAACAAAGTTCATTTTCATGTCATATTGCAACTCAAAAATCAACAAATGTCAACAAAACTCAATGTCCAAAAATTAGCAATCAAATTTGAAGCCTAACATCAACAACAATAACCAAATTCAATAGGCTATGTTAGTGTGAAGTTGTTAGCATGAGGGTAAACGTAAAAATTAGCTTTAGGGTTAGAGAACAAACTACAAGTTAATAGTTCTATCACAAGTTAGTAGACAAACAAGCCAAGAAAACTTGGAGTTAGCATAAGCTAAACTTAATGAATCAATGACAAAATAACACAATTACAAGCAAAAAGTCATAACATGTACATGTTGCAAAAGTGAAGATTTAACAATGACACACCACTAGAAATTGCCCGGAATGAATTAGCAAAATTATCGGAACCTATACACACGCAAGTGGTTTCAAAAATGCGGTCGACTCGGTCAAGTTTCACCCGAAAAGTCAAAATCCAAAACTGCTACAGTAGCAGAAAAATCGGGTGAAAATTATCCGAATTGAAAAACCGTTTGAAAATTATCCGAATTGAAAAATCGGTTTTCATTAATCTTTTGTGTTAAAACAATTTACGATTAAGAAGTTAGAGCAAAAACAAGAATTATGCCACTTTATGAGTTCACACAAGCATTTGAACAAACACGTGACATGCACATTTTCACCAAGCAATTTCTCTAACAATCAACATAGAAACAACAACATTATTATTACCTAATCAATTTTCAAGAATCAAGCATATCAAATAATCGATCGAATTCAACAACAATTAACATCATCATCATCAATTAATCACAACAACATGCGTATTCAACAATTAAGAATTGAGGAATTACCGTATCGACGAAATCAAACGAACTCGAACGCAAACACGAAAAGTGAATCTGTGCAAAGAGAGGGAGGGAAGCGCGCTACACCATGGGGAAGAGAGAGATTGCAGGACTTTGATGATCGGAGAATAGAAGAGATCTTGATTCTCTTGCTTTGATTGTTGATGAATGTTTTTCCTGAGATTGATGAAGATTGATGAGGCTTTTTGGTGATTTTTGTAGTTTTTGATCTTTGAGAATTGAGAGAGAATTGAGAGAAGAGTTTTGATATTTTTTGGGAGAATTGAAGTTATGAGAGAAAAAGAGAGAAAATGACTTATATAGTGTGAGTGGTGAAATGTCAAAAATGCCCTTAATTATCTCTTTTTCGCTCGCTTTCGAGGAAATGTGACTCGATGCGAAATTCGAAAACGAGACCAACGTCAACTCGAAGATGACTAAATTTGTGACTCGTAGCCGCGAGAATCGTCTCAATCCGATAAGCGATGAAGAAATTACGCGCATTTGAATGACGAGAAATGTGATTCATCTGGCGCGACTGTGTAGAATTTTGTGAGTACCGCTAAAAGAACTCGATAAAACTCCATCTTCGGCTCAACATCTGAACAAGCATGTGTGACAGTGAATCGAAGCTAACGAAATTTCCGAGAGAATGCCGCTGGAATGGACTTCATACGATAAAAATCGAAGAAGTTATGAATTTTCAAACTTGTCGCGACATGCCCGAAAACACACTTTTCAATGAAAAATCACGACGCTCTTCAAAATGCTGGGCACTTTCTGTGCATAATTGGTCGACGGCCCGAACATATGAAATTTCAAGAATAATGGCACAGAGCTTCAGTTAAAATTTCGAGCGAATCCGACAAGCGGATCATGAGATATGAATTTTCTAAGGCCCAAAAACCTACATTCAGCACCATTTTTCACTGTGAAATCTCGAGTAATTTGCAAATTCGACAATCTTCCTCAAAGAATTGGTTTCTAAGCCATTCACGAAAGTTGTAGGCAATGTTGAAACAGTTCCGGCTATGCGGGAACCAAGCTCATAACACCTTCCAGATAAGACTTGTGAATTTCTTCGCATCATCATCGTATAAACCAATCTTCACGTCACATTTCCTTAAAACCATGAAAACTCTTTATTATTTTTCTTCCCTTTTTGAATGACGAAATAAATGTCTTTGATAACTTATAGCTCAAATAAAGAGGGCAAATTTTGGGGTACAATAGGTTGGACCCGAGTTAGTTCAGGAGACTACGGATAAGATTAAGATGATTCAAGAGAAGATGAAGGCTTCTCATAGTCATCAGAAGAGTTATCATGATAAGAGGAGGAAGGCTCTTGAGTTTGAGAAGAATGAACATGTTTTTCTTCGAGTTACGCCAATAATGGGTGTTGGTAGAGCTTTGAAGTCGCGTAAGTTGACGCCGCGTTTCATTGGTCCTTATCGAATTTCGAAGAGAGTAGGTGAAGTGGCATTGCGGATCCATCGCATGTTATTCAATTAGATGATGTTTAAGTAAGGGATAACTTGACGGTTGATACATCACCTATGCAAATTGAAGATCAAGAGGAGAAGAAGCTTCGCGGTAAAAAAATTGCTTTAGTGAAAGTGATATGGGGTTGAGTGGCCGATGACAATATCACTTCGGAACTCGAAGATAAGATGAGGGAATCGCATCCGAAGTTGTTTGTTTGAGGTAATTTTCGAGGTCGGAAATATTTTAAGTAGGAGAGAGTTGCAACATCTCAATTTTATTAGATATTTATTTAAGGGTTAAATAAGTTTTTGGTCCCTATAAATATTGCAGATTCCATTTGTAGATTTCATCAAGAGGGTGTATTGAATCAAAAGGTAGGAGTTAGAATCCAAGTTAATATAGGTTACATGATTGGGTAATGTGTTTGTTTGTGTAATCTCTTCATATTTCAGTTCCATGAAATCTAGAAATGTTAGGGTTTATGCTACTTTCTATGGATTTGTGAGTTAAAACATGATTTTGATGATGAATGTTCTAGCTTGTATTTATGTTTCTATATGTGATTCTACGGGTGAGTCTGATTATATCATATGAATTGAGATTATATGTTGATTTTTCATGAAACCCTAGTTTATGAATAGAATCCATGAAAATGCATAACTCACATGCCATTGGTGATTATATTGAGTTATATGTGATATATACATGATATAAGTATGAAATTTGTGTTTAATTTTGGACTGGAAACAATTTTGGATTGAAAATTGGGAGAACTGGGTTGCTGTCATCGCAGAGAAAATTCTGCAAAAAATGCAGAGGGCGCGTCGTGCGGTGTAGCGCGCTGATTGAATATGCGTAGACCTTTTGGCAGAACGTAGCGCGCGTCGCGAGCTATGAGGGCACGTAGTGCCGGACGTTTTGACTTAGCGCGCGTAGCAAGCTTCTAGGCGCGTAACGAGGCCTGTAGCTTGGAAATGGAAATTTTTATTTCTTGCTTTGGCTTTCTGAAATTTGCATGCTATTGATTTATGATTAATTAATATGAGTTTTAATTAATTTTTTGGCATGATTATGAGTAGTGTATGGATGAATTTCTAAGAGAATCTTAATACTCGAATATATGTGTATTATGATGTGAATTAAGGAAGGTTGGTGAAATACATGTTGTGCTATGCTTAAATACATGTGATTGATTGTGTGTTCTATTGGATGCAATGTTTGGAATTGAAATCATGTTTTGTATGAAGTGCAATGTTGTGAGAAGATGTGATTATGTAGTTTAAGAGGTAGAGATCGTCTTAAATGCATGAGTCTTGTTGTTGCACACGTACACAAGCACGAGTCTTTGAAAGTGGCAATGTTGGATAATCTCGCGAAGGTTATTTACTTATCTCAAATCCAAATCGGAATGGAATTTGAAAGCTTAACGCCGAATGGAGTTTTGAGGTGGTTATCTAGTCTGTAGAGAATGACAATCGGCTAGCCGGAAATGATAACAGAGGGATCCACATGCATATTGCATAGAGTCACACTTGAGTCGCACGTGTCAGTGTGAATTATGTTTTGGTGTGATTTTGTAATATGTTTGTGTGGAATGATTATTTGTTGATTGATGCATGTATGTGGAAATTTGTGAAGTGATAATTGTGTACTTGATGATATTTCATTATTGGATTATAATTGTTGAATTGGTAATTGAATATGATTACTTGTATGATGGAATTTGGTTGGTTGATTCTAAACATGTTAAATCTTAATGTATGGATTATGAAAGCATGTTTAAAGAAGAGTGATCAATTGTGAAATGTATGCTTGTTTATGTTTTGCATTTCCCATTATTATGTTTTCTATAATAATTTGAATTCTCACTCTTCTGTTTGAATGTTACCCTTTGTTGGTAACGTGCAGATTCAGACGAGTAGTAGCTTGTTCGAGGATTAGCCGAAGAAGAGCTTACGAGTTTGTTGTTTGATTAGGTAGCGAGTCATATGCTCTGATCATTTAACACTTGGGGGCTTTCTTTAGACTTATGCTTATATTTGGAGATTTCTATTTTCTATGTTTTGTTTGATATTTTGGATATGTTGTTTAAAGGCTATGTAGCCTAGATTGTGAATTTTAAATAGCATGTTTGAAGATGTTAATTGAATTTGGTAGATGAATATAGTATGGGATATATTCATTGAAACTTTTGATTGCAATCCTATTGTTTTCTGCAAGCGTTTATGCATAATGTATGAAAGCATGAGATTTTAAAATTGTGTTGCAATATTATTAGTGCATATTATGAATGTTATATGTTGGTTTTGGATTTTCATTGCGGTTAAAATTAACATGTGACACCCTTTTTCCTTTATGCATGATTATTCTGTGAATGTTATGTTATAATTTGGGGTTAGAAAAGGGGTGTTACAATGCCTGGGTCATAGGGTCCATTTCACAACAACACACATGTCTTAACCCCAATATGTCCCAAGATCATAGGAAGCTTAGTTATGACCTTATCTGTCAGGAGATCTTGCCTCTTATCAACTGTGACCCGTCTTTGAAGGTGAAAATGATAATCGCACATATCGTTACAACATACAACTATACTCCATCTTACAGAAAGGCTTGTTTAGCAGAAAAAAGGCCATTGAAATTGTGTACGGCAATTGGGAGGAGTCATACAAAAATCTTCCATGTTTTTAAGTGTTTTCTTAAATGCTTTAAATATATATATTATCACTTTATTTTAACCTAATCAATTTGTAAATATTTTTTTGATAAAACCCTAATTGTGTAGGTCTTAATTAGTTAAAAAGTCTTTATTTTTACCCTAATTAAGTTGACTTTTTGTCAATTTTCAAAATTGTTTTCAATCTCTGATAAAATCAAATGGTTAAGGTTTTCAAACAACAAAACCTTGTATCATTCCAAATCATTTTCAAATTGCTTTTACACCAGTACTGTAAAGTACTGGGCCTCTAATAGAGTGTAAGTCCCAAAAACCTTCTCTTCTTAGCTTGTTTTCAAAACTGTATTTTCAAAATCTTCTTTCTGTTTTCAAAACATTCTTCTGGTATTTGAAGGGCATTATTCCCGGTGAAACTCTTCAGATACCTATGTGACCTTTGTCCATCTTCACTTCTTCTGTTTTCAAAACCATTAACTGTTTATCATATATATATTCAACTGTTATCCACCAATTACTGTTGAGGCTCTGTACATACTTCTTCAATGGCCTCCACTCCATCCAGGTTAGGCTTTACAAGCTTTCAATTTACAGTCTTTATTTAAATTACTGTCAAATATAAACTGTGCATATATTAGTTTAGAACTACGTTTGAGTATAAACCTTAGGACAGTTAAACTATATATATATTATAGGAATATGGCCTAGGATTGAGAATGTCTTCCCGGTGAAGGCTCTTTCCTAATTAGAGATCTGTAGTTCAAACCCCCAAGATGAATTATTCCCGGTGAAACATCTTGGCAAAAACCTTAGAATCCAAATAATAGGACACATCCACCCAAAGAGGAATTATTCCCGGTGAAACCTCTTACCCATTTGCTTAGAGCCAAAATAAGTTCAAAACTACATAGCTTTCTCTTGTGCTATAACAAGGACCCTCGATTAGCCTCCTCTTGGGCTTTGTACAAGGACCCACAGGCTTCTTAAAAGCATTTCCAGCTTCCTCTTGAGCTTGTATACAAGGACCCATCAGGTTTCTTATAAACATAGGAACAGGTCTTTAGTTACCTTTTAGCCTACCCTGGTGAGTTTCTTCCAATTTAAACCAGACTTTAAACAAGCTAAGTTTGTCTCAATTTTGCATTGAGTACACTTTTTGGAATGAGAGACATGGACAGTCTCTGTCACCCTTATCTTCATCAATCTTCCTTAGCAGAGTCTAGGATCCATGTTTGATCATCCTCAGCATTGAGTCAGCCTTCATCTTGGGCTTTAAACAAGAAGTCTCCACTAGATAATCTTTCTGCCATTCATATTAACAAAATCCCCTGGAAAGGGTTAGCCTCCAACATCTGTCTAAAATGTCAAATCCCTGGAAAGGGTTAGCTTCCACACATTCCTTCGTTTTAATTAAAAAACCCCTGGAAAGGGTTAGCCTCCAAAGTCAATTAATAAAAATGTCAAAAAATAAAGATTCATTTCTCTTAGGAGATAATTTCCCCAAAAGAGTCAAAACCCCTGGAAAGGGTCAGCCTCCAAAAAACATGATAAAGTCAGTCTTTTAACAGACAAATTCACCAGCTGAGTCAAAATCCCTGGAAAGGGTTAGCTTCCAAAGAAAAACAGTCTTTTAATAAATAAAACCTCCTCAGTAGAGTCAAAACCAACAAAAACAGTTAGCCTCAACCTTGGGCTTCATACAAGGCACCCAAACAATAAAACTCCCCTGTCAAGAGTCAGCCTCAACCTTGGGCATTGTACATGGCAGATAATAGAGTCTCCCCAGTGAGTCCTTCATCACTCAGTAGCCACAACCTTGGGCTTTGTACAAGGCAGATAAACCATATCTTTCATGTGTCAAAGATTCCTAACACTTAGGATCTTTCCCCATATAGTCATCCATACTTAACTCATTTAAGAGTCCGCCACAACCTTGGGCTTTGTACAAGGCAGAAAATAATGTTTTCCCTAGCTAGAGTTAGCCACAACCTTGGGCTTTGTACAAGGCACATAAAATAGAGTCATTCATTCAATTATCCTCAACAGTCAGCCACAACCTTGGGCTTTGTACAAGGCACATAAATAGAGTCTCCCTAAGTAGAGTCAGCCTCAATTCTGGGCTTTGTACAGAACACTAAAATACCCTGTAATTAATCCCCAGTGGAGTCATCTCCCAGAATCAATAATAATTAATAAATCAATCAAAAAGCCTCAAGCTTGGGCCTCATACAAGCCAGCTAAAGTCAAATCTTTTATACAGTAGATAGACATAGCTTATCTCTATAGAGAGATATTTTTACTACTCTACCACATTCAAACAAACAAACATTTCAATTTCAATTTTAATCAAGTCTCCCATTTAGGATTTTGAAAGGCATGAGCTGGCAGTAAAACCCAGACATGTGGTAACTTTCCCTAATTTGGATGAGCATCTTTCTTTCATTTAAGAGGCATTTGACTGGTATACTTGCACATACACAAGTAAGGTCCCCCTCTTGAATGAAATGAATTCAGTTATTCTGTCACTCCTTTAAATGTTTGTGGTAGAATAGTACAAATACCTCTCTAGAGATGATTTCATGTCTCTTTACTGTAAACAGAGATTTAATTCCAAGCTTCAACCTTGAGCTTTAAGCAAGGCACCAAAAACAATTAATTTCCCTAGTTAGTTCCCCGAACTACATTAAGCTCTGACTTCCACTAGGGATATGTAGGCATGAGGTTCACAAGGAATCTCAGCGAGCTAATAAAATACCAAAAATAGTCAGTCTGTCTATATGTCTGTCTTTCTTTAAATCAATTCAATTCCTTCTCCTAATACAAAGGAGAAACTTTCCCAATCATTAGCAATAAACACAATCACAAATGACACAGGGAAGGTTCCTGTAGAGTACTGCAGATATGTAGGGTGTTTAAACACTTCCCTATGTATAACCGACCCCCCGGACTCCAGAATTTCTAGTCTAGGTGAAATCCCCACACTTAGCAAACTCCTAGGGTTTAGTTGAGATCTTTTTTCCCCTTTCCTACTCGTAGGACAAATAAGAAAGTTCGTGTGATATCGTAGGAAGAACTGAAACAAAATTCATCCCACCACGGGCGCATTCTCCTTCCAAATTTCGCGTGAAGGGTTTAGCGTGCCGTCCTCCCAAGTGAAACGGGGAGGTAAAGAAAACGACCACCACAGCGAGCTGCAAAGGAATATGAAATCCAGACAATACAGATATAAAAGTGACACGCGCTTCTCATGATCGAGAACGCGAATCGGGAAGAGGTAATGTCGTGTCCCGCAAGTAAAGCGGAACACGAGAGAATAAGCGTCGATCGAGAGTTGCCTTCGGAATGCCTTGCATACTAGCACACAAGTTAGAGATAACAAAAACCGCAATCGGAATTGTGTTGGTGCTTTACACCGAAAATGGATAACAAAATGAGAAATTAACACACTTTTTAAACATAAATCAAACGAAAGTAAGATAGCAACCAGAAATATCATTCCAATACTAACTACCTATGTACACAAGTATTATGGAAACCAAAGAAAATATTTACAAGTCAAACGGTACACCGAAACGGCGAAACCGAGTAAAAACGATAAAAAAACTAAACTTGTCAGAATTAAACCAAAATTTTATGGTAAGCTAGAAACGTGCCAAAGAACTCAAATATGCGGTCGAAATTTATTAAATCGGCCCGGAGGCATGACTTCTGAAATGGGACAGAAGCGAAATCGATTTAAAAGTCAGCCGAAGCCAAAAATAAAAAGCACCATCAGCTCTGAAAATATTATTGCACTCGAGAAACATTATTCGCATGATCAAAAACGCTAAGCGGTTCAAAAGATATGGTATTTTCACTTAAACCCGACGCGTCGCGTCTACTTTGCAAAACGGGAGAAAAAGAGAAAAAAGCATGACAAAAAATTACAGCACCTAGTAGCATCAATTAGCACTCAAACAAGTCTTACTATCACCTTGTATCAACAATCAAACAACACACCAAAACCTAGACCAAAATCTCTTAAATTTCTATGTTCTTTTTATGAGTAAAAAAAATGGTGAAATGCAACACAAATGTCAAGCCAAAAATGCTGCACTATAATGCTACTAAAACAGTCCCAAGACTCATTGAAATCACACATAAACACAAGGGAAAGGTTCATGGCAAATGGCACAACATAGCACACAATTGGCAAGTTGGAATTTAAGCATAGAACATGATTTTCAAGTAGCACAAAACTTCCAATTCACAACATTATATCAAGTTCATGCACCAAGTTTTATGTCAAATTTATGCACCAATTTTCATCATCAAAGTAACTTAACAAATGGATGTAAGGATTAACAAGTAACATGGATATGGTTCCACACAAGCGCCAAGAAATATAAACAAAGTTCATTTTCATGTCATATTGCAACTCAAAAATCAACAAATGTCAACAAAACTCAATGTCCAAAAATTAGCAATCAAATTTGAAGCCTAACATCAACAACAATAACCAAATTCAATAGGCTATGTTAGTGTGAAGTTGTTAGCATGAGGGTAAACGTAAAAATTAGCTTTAGGGTTAGAGAACAAACTACAAGTTAATAGTTCTATCACAAGTTAGTAGACAAACAAGCCAAGAAAACTTGGAGTTAGCATAAGCTAAACTTAATGAATCAATGACAAAATAACACAATTACAAGCAAAAAGTCATAACATGTACATGTTGCAAAAGTGAAGATTTAACAATGACACACTACTAGAAATTGCCCGGAATGAATTAGCAAAATTATCGGAACCTATACACACGCAAGTGGTTTCAAAAATGCGGTCGACTCGGTCAAGTTTCACCCGAAAAGTCAAAATCCAAAACTGCTACAGTAGCAGAAAAATCGGGTGAAAATTATCCGAATTGAAAAACCGTTTGAAAATTATCCGAATTGAAAAATCGGTTTTCATTAATCTTTTGTGTTAAAACAATTTACGATTAAGAAGTTAGAGCAAAAACAAGAATTATGCCACTTTATGAGTTCACACAAGCATTTGAACAAACACGTGACATGCACATTTTCACCAAGCAATTTCTCTAACAATCAACATAGAAACAACAACATTATTATTACCTAATCAATTTTCAAGAATCAAGCATATCAAATAATCGATCGAATTCAACAACAATTAACATCATCATCATCAATTAATCACAACAACATGCGTATTCAACAATTAAGAATTGAGGAATTACCGTATCGACGAAATCAAACAAACTCGAACGCAAACACGAAAAGTGAATCTGTGCAAAGAGAGGGAGGGAAGCGCGCTACACCATGGGGAAGAGAGAGATTGCAGGACTTTGATGATCGAAGAATAGAAGAGATCTTGATTCTCTTGCTTTGATTGTTGATGAATGTTGTTCCTGAGATTGATGAAGATTGATGAGGCTTTTTGGTGATTTTTGTAGTTTTTGATCTTTGAGAATTGAGAGAGAATTGAGAGAAGAGTTTTGATATTTTTTGGGAGAATTGAAGTTATGAGAGAAAAAGAGAGAAAATGACTTATATAGTGTGAGTGGTGAAATGTCAAAAATGCCCTTAATTATCTCTTTTTCGCTCGCTTTCGAGGAAATGTGACTCGATGCGAAATTCGAAAACGAGACCAACGTCAACTCGAAGATGACTAAATTTGTGACTCGTAGCCGCGAGAATCGTCTCAATCCGATAAGCGATGAAGAAAGTACGCGCATTTGAATGACGAGAAATGTGATTCATCTGGCGCGACTGTGTAGAATTTTGTGAGTACCGCTAAAAGAACTCGATAAAACTCCATCTTCGGCTCAACATCTGAACAAGCATGTGTGACAGTGAATCGAAGCTAACGAAATTTCCGAGAGAATGCCGCTGGAATGGACTTCATACGATAAAAATCGAAGAAGTTATGAATTTTCAAACTTGTCGCGACATGCCCGAAAACACACTTTTCAATGAAAAATCACGACGCTCTTCAAAATGCTGGGCACTTTCTGTGCATAATTGGTCGACGGCCCGAACATATGAAATTTCAAGAATAATGGCACAGAGCTTCAGTTAAAATTTCGAGCGAATCCGACAAGCGGATCATGAGATATGAATTTTCTAAGGCCCAAAAACCTACATTCAGCACCATTTTTCACTGTGAAATCTCGAGTAATTTGCAAATTCGACAATCTTCCTCAAAGAATTGGTTTCTAAGCCATACACGAAAGTTGTAGGCAATGTTGAAACAGTTCCGGCTATGTGGGAACCAAGCTCATAACACCTTCCAGATAAGACTTGTGAATTTCTTCGCATCATCATCGTATAAACCAATCTTCACGTCACATTTCCTTAAAACCATGAAAACTCTTTATTATTTTTCTTCCCTTTTTGAATGACGAAATAAACGTCTTTGATAACTTATAGCTCAAATAAAGAGGGCAAATTTTGGGGTACAATAGGTTGGACCCGAGTTAGTTCAGGAGACTACGGATAAGATTAAGATGATTCAAGAGAAGATGAAGGCTTCTCATAGTCATCAGAAGAGTTATCATGATAAGAGGAGGAAGGCTCTTGAGTTTGAGAAGAATGAACATGTTTTTCTTCGAGTTACGCCAATAATGGGTGTTGGTAGAGCTTTGAAGTCGCGTAAGTTGACGCCGCGTTTCATTGGTCCTTATCGAATTTCGAAGAGAGTAGGTGAAGTGGCATTGCGGATCCATCGCATGTTATTCAATTAGATGATGTTTAAGTAAGGGATAACTTGACGGTTGATACATCACCTATGCAAATTGAAGATCAAGAGGAGAAGAAGCTTCGCGGTAAAAAAATTGCTTTAGTGAAAGTGATATGGGGTTGAGTGGCCGATGACAATATCACTTCGGAACTCGAAGATAAGATGAGGGAATCGCATCCGAAGTTGTTTGTTTGAGGTAATTTTCGAGGTCGGAAATATTTTAAGTAGGAGAGAGTTGCAACATCTCAATTTTATTAGATATTTATTTAAGGGTTAAATAAGTTTTTGGTCCCTATAAATATTGCAGATTCCATTTGTAGATTTCATCAAGAGGGTGTATTGAATCAAAAGGTAGGAGTTAGAATCCAAGTTAATATAGGTTACATGATTGGGTAATGTGTTTGTTTGTGTAATCTCTTCATATTTCAGTTCCATGAAATCTAGAAATGTTAGGGTTTATGCTACTTTCTATGGATTTGTGAGTTAAAACATGATTTTGATGATGAATGTTCTAGCTTGTATTTATGTTTCTATATGTGATTCTACGGGTGAGTCTGATTATATCATATGAATTGAGATTATATGTTGATTTTTCATGAAACCCTAGTTTATGAATAGAATCCATGAAAATGCATAACTCACATGCCATTGGTGATTATATTGAGTTATATGTGATATATACATGATATAAGTATGAAATTTGTGTTTAATTTTGGACTGGAAACAATTTTGGATTGAAAATTGGGAGAACTGGGTTGCTGTCATCGCAGAGAAAATTCTGCAAAAAATGCAGAGGGCGCGTCGTGCGGTGTAGCGCGCTGATTGAATATGCGTAGACCTTTTGGCAGAACGTAGCGCGCGTCGCGAGCTATGAGGGCACGTAGTGCCGGACGTTTTGACTTAGCGCGCGTAGCAAGCTTCTAGGCGCGTAACGAGGCCTGTAGCTTGGAAATGGAAATTTTTATTTCTTGCTTTGGCTTTCTGAAATTTGCATGCTATTGATTTATGATTAATTAATATGAGTTTTAATTAATTTTTTGGCATGATTATGAGTAGTGTATGGATGAATTTCTAAGAGAATCTTAATACTCGAATATATGTGTATTATGATGTGAATTAAGGAAGGTTGGTGAAATACATGTTGTGCTATGCTTAAATACATGTGATTGATTGTGTGTTCTATTGGATGCAATGTTTGGAATTGAAATCATGTTTTGTATGAAGTGCAATGTTGTGAGAAGATGTGATTATGTAGTTTAAGAGGTAGAGATCGTCTTAAATGCATGAGTCTTGTTGTTGCACACGTACACAAGCACGAGTCTTTGAAAGTGGCAATGTTGGATAATCTCGCGAAGGTTATTTACTTATCTCAAATCCAAATCGGAATGGAATTTGAAAGCTTAACGCCGAATGGAGTTTTGAGGTGGTTATCTAGTCTGTAGAGAATGACAATCGGCTTGCCGGAAATGATAACAGAGGGATCCACATGCATATTGCATAGAGTCACACTTGAGTCGCACGTGTCAGTGTGAATTATGTTTTGGTGTGATTTTGTAATATGTTTGTGTGGAATGATTATTTGTTGATTGATGCATGTATGTGGAAATTTGTGAAGTGATAATTGTGTACTTGATGATATTTCATTATTGGATTATAATTGTTGAATTGGTAATTGAATATGATTACTTGTATGATGGAATTTGGTTGGTTGATTCTAAACATGTTAAATCTTAATGTATGGATTATGAAAGCATGTTTAAAGAAGAGTGATCAATTGTGAAATGTATGCTTGTTTATGTTTTGCATTTCCCATTATTATGTTTTCTATAATAATTTGAATTCTCACTCTTCTGTTTGAATGTTACCCTTTGTTGGTAACGTGTGTCGCACGCTCGCGAAAAATGAACAGAGTCGCCACCAATATATTTATCCCATAAGGGAAAGGAATATCAGAAAACCTAACAAAGGAAGGAACAGGGTCTTGCGACCAGAGAATCTAGGTGCGGGAGTCGGTTACGCGAGGGGAAGGTATTAGCACCCCTCACGCCCATCGTACTCGATGGTATCCACCTATGTTTGTTTCTATCTAAAGGGTGTGTACTATGTCTATGTCTAAATGCGAAATGAATGCAAAAGAAATACGGGGAAAAGAAGGAATATTTACAAATGTGCTCGTTCAAGCCCCGCGACTTGATGCCTACGTATCCTTTTCAGGAATCAGAGCGCCGTAGTTCGGCTCACGATTTTCTGTTTGTTTTTGTGTTTTTTAGTTGGGCGGAGTTAACGTTCGCGCTCTTGCATAAGGGGATTGCCTACGATGCGTATGAGCGGAAATAACGGTGCCCTTAAGAGAAGAAAAAGAGATGATTGGTTTGTGTCTTTTAGGGTAATTCCATGATGACGAGAACCTACTACAAGGCTTCGCACCACTTCCTTACTTTGTTTTAAATCTGACCATTTATTAGTGTTTTAAGTGTTTTTGGTTGGTATTTTTTTATGGGGATTTTAACTTTGTGACTTAGATCATACCAAAAAGAGTTTGTTTTGCATATTTAGAGAACGCACATCGAGGCCTACGCCACAATCGTTTCTCTAAATAACGGTTAAGAAATACATCAAGGCTTCACACCTCAATCATTTCTTCTCCGCTAGGTAAAAGAGATACAAAAAGGAGTTCTTTTGTGAATATTTAAAGAATGCACATCGAGGCCTACGCCACAATCGTTTCTCTAAATAACGGTTAAGAAATACACCGAGGCTTCACACCTCAACCATTTCTTCTCCGCTAAGTAGGAAAGAACATACATCGAGGCCTACGCCTCAATCATTTCTTTCCTACCATGAAATATAGCAACGGTATGATCTTCATCGATTTTTATTAAGTATTTTAAAAGTTGAAAAGAAAAAGAACGCAAAAAGGGAACTAACCTATTCTCTAATCTATGTTATTCTAGGTCCAAATTCTAATGTTAACATGGGATTGATTCCAACAGGAGCATACAAGTGGTATAACAACATAGGCCTAAAATAAGGCCAAAAACTAAGCAACAAAGTCACGCAACAATTACACAAAACGAATATGGAAATAGTACAAAGACGATTCAAGCATTAGTACGAAAATGAAACTAAAAAATACTACTATTTTTATGAGTTTTATTGGTGTTGAGGGAATTCTAATTCAAGTCTAAATTAGTACTAGCCTAAAGCCTAAATTCTAATAAGCCTAAACTAGTATTTTTTATGAGGTTTTTATGAGAAAATTCTAAGACTAAAAATTACTCCTAAAATCATCTAAATCTACCTAGACAATCATGACTTTTATTGTTTTATCAAAAGAAATTTAGTAAGCAAAAACTATGTCAATACCTAAATTTTAACAAGAAAAAAATGTGATCAGGGGGGGTGCAATACTGAAGTCATGTTAACAAAGTAATTCGGACACTGGCCCACAGGAAAGGCCCAACAGAATTGTTTTTGTTACAGTCTTTCTTTCAGCCAAAAATTTGAGTGTGACGCTGGGCCAAAGGGGGGTGCGTGATGGAATTATGGCCCAAGCTAGTGTTCATTGTTTGTTTGCAAAAAAAAAGATTGTGCTATGGGCAATGAGGGGGCGTGTTTAGCAGGGGCCCAAGGATGATCTCGATCCATATCATGTTTCTGGTCCATGGTTAAGTCTTTTTTCAGATTTTTATCACTTAAAACAATTAATTAAAAAATGAAAATAGAAAAGGAAAAATAACCAAATTTGGGAATTAGGGTAAAGAGTTATGACCTTTGGACTTCCTTTTGCACAAACTTCTCTCTTTCTCCTTCAGCGGCGCCGCGAGATTCCTCCGGCGAGTTCACAGCCGCTCCGCCTCAGTCTAACTCACCTCTCTCGATCAAGCTCTCTCCGATTTCCAATTTTTCGTCCCCGTTCTCTCGCACTTGCTTCTCTCCGATCTTCGCAATACCTCTCTCATCTTCTCCGATTCATCTCTTCGCTTAGCTCGACGACTCGTTTCTGCTCAGATTCAAATCCCCTCGGATTCAACTTTCCATCGCTTTTCGCGTTTCAAGCTCCCTCTCGATTCAAGCCTCACTTCGTCTCCGATTTGACTCAACTCTCGATATCCTCTTTCTCTCGCGCGATCTTCTTCTTCTTTTCGATTTCTCTGAGCCTCGCGTTTGTTGTTGATGATGATGTTACGATTTGTTGCAGGTGATGAAATTTGAAGAGCGTTATGAGTTCTTTTTCAGAATCAAGACGAAGAAGCAATCGAAGATTTCTCGTTCGAGTGTGAAGAATTCAAGAGCGATGAAGGTTTTTGGAGATTTTCTTTGGTGAAATGATGAATCCGATAGAGAGAGATTTTCGGTTAGGTGTTTGTTACTTTTCTGTGATGCTCTTTCTCTCCTGAATCGTTATTGTATTCTCTTTTTCAGGATTCTTTATGATCATTGAAACAGAGCGAGAAGGACGATGATGCAGTCATGATTGAATGTGAGGATCGATCTCAATTCCAAGAAGAAGATTGAAGATGATTAAAGAGTGAATTGGAGATAAGATGAATGAAGAGAATATCGTGAGTGATGAATCGGTGAGAGGTTGAAGAAGAGTGGAATTGTGGATTGAAGTTGCACTGAAAGGTGGTGGTTCAGGATTGAAGAAGATGGTGAGTGAAGTGAAGGTTGCCGAGAGAAAGAGAGTGAATGATGGTTGAAGATGAGAGAATGGTGAAGAAGATGAAATGATGAAGAAGCGAAGTTGTGTCGAGAGCCCTTGAAGAAGCAGGGAGTCCTGTTTATATAGAGTTTCAGGTTTGGTTTTTTCTTTCTCATTCCTCTTGTTGAATTCTGTTATCTGCTATTTCTGTTGGAAGTTAATATGAACTGGGGTTTGAATTTCTGTTGAATGAATGGTTGAATCAGTTAGGGGTTATAACTGAATTCTGTTAGTGGTTGTTTGTTAGTTACAAAATCTGTTATGCTGTTAGGAGATTGTCTAGGTTGTTAGAAAGGGGTTACAAAAGTTAGTTATATGGTTTCAGAATCAGTTAGAGGTTGAGAAAAGTTGGTTACAAGGATAGGAAATTGTTAGTTTGGACAGTTGGTATTAAGAGGGAAAATTGGGATGGTTCTGTTACATGTTAGTAATGTATGTATCGTGAGTTTTTGAATGAAGTACATGGCTGTGTCGGTTTGATTTCATGGTTAATTTTGTTTTTCAAATGCAGGGCACAGTTCATATTTGGTTAGAAATGGTGGTTTGAGATTGTCTGGAGATGCTATAGCTACTGAACATATGAACATGTGGTTCTGATGGAGTGTTTATTCTGTGAGTGATGCTATTTTGGTTTTGAATATTGGTGGGAATGTTTGAAATGAAGATAGTTGTGTGATATGGTTTGAATGTGTTGGTGCATAGGCTGAACTGGTTTTATTTAGTGAGATATGCAGGTAGTTTACTTTGGCAAGAGCAATTTGGCATAGCATGAAGGTGGTATTGAACTATTAGTTAGAGGTTTGTAATTGGTTTAGTTTGCAACTGTTAAATGCTGTTATAGGTTAGGATTGGTTTAAAGGAAGGAAAGTGAAGGTTAGTGAAGATTGGAAATTGTTAGGATTGTATGAGTTTAGAAATTCTGGTATGTGTGTATCTTTCCATGCTTGTGTTGATGGATGTATTTGCAGTGGCTGTACATGGATATAGATGTGAACATGTGTGCATTTGGTGTTATTTTGAAATAGCTTCTTTTCTTTGAACTTGCAGGGTATGGTGTGATTAAACAGGCTGTCTTTTTTGGGAAGTTACAGTTGGGGCAGCGATGCTTGGCGGCTTAATTGTGAACAAGGCTTTGATAACAACATGGACACATGAGTTATGAATGTGAAGTTCCAATTTTGATTCTTGTATAGATGTAGGATTCTTCATAATATTGAATGTAATGGCCTTTGAGCTTGGAATTGTAAATGATGTGGACTTTTTGTAATAGATTCTTGTGATGTAAACTTATATGTGAATTGACATCTTTGAAATCAATGAAGAACATCACGTGTTTAGAACAATTTTCTCTTTAATTGCATTTCTTTTTCTCTTGGAGAATGATGATGAAATGATATAGCTTTGAATTGGAGTTTGATATTGAACGAAACTTGTAATGAAGCTTGTAATTCATATTGATCTTGAATTCCTAGTGATGTTTCTTCCTTTCTCAAATTTTGATGTAACTTTCACTTCCTCCAATTTGCATTCAATCCTCCAAAATTACTTGATCTAGTGTACGTCAGCCAATTGGGCAATCATGTATTCCAAGCATGGAGACCCATCATAGAGATCCAAGATATCACCCAGTGCTTGAGGAAACAAACCATAGGCCCAACAATTCATGTAGATAAGAACCATCTGATCAAATCCCCTTTCAAGGGACCTGAGCCAGTCACAACCATTTGAATAGGTGTCAAACGCCTTTTGTTCTTGATGAGGAGATAAATAAGCCTTTATGCCAAGATTTGTGAAACTCCGGCTTGCTTCATGACCTTTAATCCCATGCTTTCAGGTGTTTTATTTAATGAATGAATGCAAAGCCATGCAAATGCCCTAATGGAGGTATGCGGGTGAAATGGGAAGTATAAGCCAGTTAGAAGTAAAGGGGTAGGACAAATTTGGGGTATGACAGCTGCCCCTATTTAATCGTCTTAAACCTGAATGTGAGATTGGCGCTAGCCTTTCGAACATTCGAGGTAGAAGAAGATTAAATATCAAGACCAGAAATTTGTCCTGAAATGATGGTGTAAGTGTTATCTTTATTTTTTATTTTGATATCTGCTGGGGAAAGAGAATTTTTCCTGTTTTTCTGGTGGAAGAATTTACAGTGGGTAATGGGTTTGAATGGAGATAGCTTATAATATGGTAGCGGTGCCGACACGGGGTTTTCAAAGAGAATGGTTGTATGAAACAATGATCGAAAGAAAAAGACTTCGTGCAATTTACGACTCAACATCGACTCGACATCAGGAGAGGACCTAAGCATGATCTTCAGGACTGAAAGAATAAGATCTTTTACGATCTATGACTCAACATCGACTCAACATCAGGAGAAGACATAAGCATGATCTTCAGGACTGAAAGAATAAGATCTTTTACGATCTATGACTCACCATCGACTCGACATCAGGAGAAGACCTAAGCATGATCTTCAGGACTGAAAGAATAAGATCTCTTACGATCTATGACTCAACATCGACTCAACATCAAGAGAAGACCCAAGCATGATCTTCAGGACTGAAAGAATAAGATCTTTTACGATCTATGACTCAACATCGACTCGACATCGGGAGAAGACCTAAGCATGATCTTCAGGACTGAAAGAATAAGATCTCTTACGATCTATGACTCAACATCGACTCGACACCAGGAGAATACCTAAGCATGATCTTCAGGACTGAAAGAATAAGATCTCTTACGATCTATGACTCAACATCGACTCGACATCAGGAAAGGATCTCGTACGATCTTCAGGACTGAAAGAATAAGATCTTTTACGATCTATGACTCAACATCGACTCAACATCAGGAGAAGACCTAAGCATGATCTTCAGGACTGGAAGAATAAGATCTTTTACGATCTATGACTCAACATCGACTCAACATCAGGATAAAAGAAGACATTGTGTCAGACACTCATCAGAGATTGAAGATACCTCGCCTCGGCACCGTGGTTGGAAGAGATTTGAAATGTAGTAGCAGATATCAACCAGAATTTGTAAGGACAACCTTTTGTGTGGGGATGTATTATTGTCTTGACTGGGTGCGGATTTGTATTATCTGGCTTATGCTTTGTATGCATGTTTGAATTTTTCTATGGCGTAATGCTCCATTTTGATGGATATGCTACGCCTTCGAGGATGCAATGCTATATGCAGTGAACGCTATATGCAGAGTGCCAAATAAAGGCATTAGTGAGGTAAACACCAGGGAAAATCCCCTTAGTGTTAAGGACCATGTGGAGGTGCCAATAGATATTGGACTTTGATTTGTAAGATGCACTTTTCTTTGACTTGAAGAATGATTTCTGACTTCTCACCATGTGCCACTGGTTGGAGGATTTTCAGTTTGAGGAGATTCCCTCGATTCACCATGTTGGGGATGAGAAATCCAGATAAGGAGCTTTGATTAGGGAAGTAGGACAACTCCTAGGAGAAATAAACTCCTGTGCTTGAGGGATGGGACAAACTCTCGGGAGAAATTAACTCCGTGTTTGGGGAGAGACCAAGTTTCCAGGGGAAATAAACTCCTATGGTTGGGGAGAGAACAAAATAGCTCAAAAGATTATGCCCCATGTTTCATGACCCATGAAGGAAATTTCCCTAAAGGATCCTTGAAGAGATTAGTCGAATCTCGACGTAACTGCCCCAGATTGGTTGAATTCAAGGGAGCTTCCTCGACGTGATTGCCCCAGATTGGTCAAAGCTTGAAGAGATTTATCGACATGATTGTCCCAGATTGGTCAAAGCTTGAAGAGATTTATCGACCTGATTGCCCCAGATATGCTGAATTTGAGAGGTCAAACCTCGACTTAATTGCCCCTGATTAGGTACCTCGGACTAGAATCCTCGAGCTTTCTTTGTTTTGAAGTCAAACAAACGTGGAAACAACTTTACCACGCTCAGCGGAGTCTTCAAACTCTTCCCCTCGAGGTAATCAAAGAAAGCATCAATTGTTCATGCCCAACGGAGTTCTTTTAGGGAACTTGCCCCTCGATAGTCAACATTTGAAATGATTAGCTTTTACTCCTCAGAGTTCTCAAGTCTCTTGTATTTTGACATGATCAAGTTACTTACTGATTCTCATCATGGTAACTTCCTTGATGTTAAGCACATATTTGTATGCAAAGGAATGTTAATTCTAAGAATGATGATTCTAATGCAAAGCCTATGTTAGTCTTGAAGTTTTAAAACATTTTTATGAAATGAGGTTGCGACCTCTTGTGACTGAATCACTAGTTGACACAACCTCGATTTTTGCATATAGAAGATAAAGCAAGCATACGGTACCAACATGGAAATGAGTCTCGCTTCATTGGGAGTCAGTTAAACGCTATCTCATAGGAGTGTGCTTTCAAAATAACCCTACTTCAATTAGGACTTTTGAGGGTTGTAACTTGGCCAGGTTCACGGTTTTCAGAAAACAAAGGATTTTAGGCTCAAAATTATTTGGTACCCACCCCCTTCGTGATGTTCTCCATTCCTAGGTTCAATTAACTCGACATGAGTGTTCATTCCTCACAAGGAATTTGGGATGGTTGAGGAATCAATGAGGTTTTTCGGACATGGCAGTCACTCACTTTCTTATTCTTCTGATTGATCATCACACGACTTTGTTCCTTTGATGAGGATTTTTATTTTGTAATTCTTGTTTTTCGCTTCTGCTTTCCCTAACTTTTGCCTGGACAAATTTTATTTTGGAGTCCAGCGGGATGCCCTAACTTTTGCCTAAGTCGCTTATTTTCGTGTTGTTGACTTAGCGGGCTCTTTTTTTTTATTCACCTTCTTTTTTTTTTTGAACAAGTCGTGTGATCTTGAATCTTTGATTTGCGGGAGGTGATTGTGACTGCCTCGTTCTTTGATTGATGAGGGATAACCATCGTTGTGTCGTCATCTCTTGACCTCTTGATAGGATAAGGATAACCATTGAGGTTTTGACATTCCTCAACCTTTTGAAGGATATCCATTGTTGTACCCTTAGATTCATACCCTTTTGGTGAGTTCTGAACACTTGATCAAGTTAAATGAACACTACCCTGCCCCAAGGTTAAAATAAGGGTTTTTTATGATTAGAAAAGAAACTCCTTCTCTAAGGCTCAAAGGGGTTTACGAGGGTCTATCTCCCTTATATCTCCGGTGTTTGGGGATTTGAAACAATGCCTGTACATCCTCAGTAGGGTTTTTATTCGAAAACACATGATTAGAGATTTTTCATTTTTATTTTTCATCATTCTCCCTCAGCTTTTTGCCTAAGCAAGTGATTAATAAAGTTGGTATCGTAATGCCAAAAACATTTTTATGAGTGAAAACGAATGGATTGCTTCAAGACGAACATAAACAATGTATTTTTATTTTCATTCAGAAATTAACAAGTTTTTACATGCTAGCAATGCTTAAACAAACAATGAAAAAATTACAATGAGAATGCAATAAGAAACTAAATGAATGCCATTGTTGAGGAGACTTGGCTCCGTCTGGACTTATTGATCTTGAATACTTTTTGCAGTTCTTTCCAAACACTTCAGATTACTCCAAAAGAGAACTCCAACGAAGTCACCCATGAGTCGTAAACTTTTGCATTGCTTTAGGGATTCGAGCAATGCGAGTGATGCAATGCTCAAGATAAGAGTACGTCTTGCTTATCCCTCGTGCGGGAGCCCCAAGCATAGTTGCTAGAGTAGTAATCGCCATCATAAATGGGAAGAATCTTGTATGATCATCAACTCAAGAGAGCTACTTGTGGTGAAGAAGACCCAATACTAGAATCTTAACCAATTTTGATTCCAACAAACAAGGGAACGAATGAGCACAAGGCAATAGAATCACATCAATTTGTTTCTCATATTCTTCTTGTCTCTGTTGACTAGTAAGGCCACTGAGAAGGAGATCCTGAGAAAAGGCAACTGATATATGAAGTAGAACTTTGAGAATGAGAAGCATTGTGAAGAACACTCTTGATTATCACACGGAAGAAGCTTTTGACGGAGTCACCCAAGAATTTGTAATGCTTTAGGGATTCGAGCAAGGCGAATGATGCAATGCTCAAGATAAGAGTGCGTCTTGCTTATCCCTCGTGCGGTAGCCCCAAGCATATTCATTGAAGAAGTATTTACTATCAAACATGGAGGAACCTTGCGTGGTCATCAAACTTAGAGAAGTTATCTGTTGTAAGGGAAGACCAAAACACCAATTGAAACACCAACCTCCACGGATACAACTGAGCACAAGAACCTTGAGAATGAGAGGTGCTTCTACAGGAAATTCTTGATTACCTCTTGGAAAGAAGATTCTGACAAAGTTGTTCGAGAATTTGTGGTGCTTTCATTATTATCATACCAACCAACTCAGACAAGGAAGTAGTCTTCAACAAAATAGGGAATATTGAAGTGAGAATACGGAAACGAAATGATGATTGCCAATGTTGAGGAGCCTTGACTCCATTTGGGCTTATTCTTCTTTTTTTGATACTTTCTGGAATACGGGCATTCACTTATGCATGAACTCTTCGTTTTATGCGCAGGCCATTCGGAGTGAATGACATTACTTTGGAGTCAATGAGATCTTGGACTTGATGTTTCAAAATATTACAATCCTCAGTTGAATGTCCAGATGTCCCAGAATGGTACTCACACCTTGCATTTAAGTCATATCCTTGAGGAATTGGTATTGGAGGGGGCTTAAACTCCCTTAGTTGGACCAAAGAATCCTTGAGCAAATGAGAAAGCAGCTGACTATAGGTCATAGGAATTGGGTCAATCCTTCTTGGTGGTCTCCTTGGCATTTGTGGACCCTGCTGATGGCAATGACTCCAGTACCCATTCTGTTCAGGTGTCTTCCTCTTTTGATTTGGCCGTGAAACAAATGGGGACTGATGAGGTGGGAAACCTGGAACCCAAGATGGTGCATTATGCTTCTGGTTTGAAGTAGATCTGACATAGAAGTATGAATCAACCTTTTCTTCCACCGCAGTTGGAACCCCATTTCCTCGAACAAACATACCCTCGGGGGTGAACAAAATCATTTTTGAATCAATGAGATCTTGAATTTGCTGCTTCAGCGCCCTACAATTCTCAATGTCATGACCAGGTGCCCCAGAATGGAACTCGCATCGAGCATTGGCATCAAAGGTGGGGGGAAGCTTTTCAGGCGTAGCCAATTCTCGTAGCTCAATCAACTGAAGCTCCAGCAAACGGGGAAGTAACTGAGCGTAAGGCATCGGGATAGGATTGAGAATTCTCCGAGGTATCTTAGGCTTTTTCCCACACATTTGGCCTCCTTGAAGAACAGATTGGCATGGAGGTAATGGCACATGGAGTTGAGGAGGAACTTCCTGAGGTATTCCATGAGCGGGAAAGGATCCTACTGAAGAGAAGGGATCAACAACTTCTGTTGCAGCAGTAGGAACAACATCCCCTTCCTTTCTTAGTACCTTTTTCAGAACTTCCATGACCAAACTCACTTGAGTCTTCAACTGACTGTTTTCCTCTTTTAGTGCACCCTGATTATGGACCAATTCTTGCATTTCCAACATAAGATGACCCATTTGTTCCCTCATATCATCCATTTCCTCACGGAGTTGTTCCATAGTTGATCTTGGAGTTGTGGCAGTGAGAAGTCAAATCTGTTGTTGATCTTGAAATCTGGATAGAAATGGTCCCATAAGTCTTTGAAAGAACCATGAAATGCATGATAGTATGAATGCATGTTTCATTTATGAGAGATCCTAAAGTCTTTTCACACACTTTCATTTTTCTTTTTTTTGGAATCAAAGCTTCTCTTTTTTTGTATAGAATATCTTTTCTTTTCTTTTTTGCTTTTTCTTTTTTTTGGAAATAGACTTTAGGATCTTTCATAAATGGAGTGGACAAAGCAATGATGTTATGCAATGCAAAAGCATGGGATTAACGGTCCATATAATCTTAGTAACCACTGTACAATCCTCTGAATAACTGATACAAATTAGATGTCATGAGATCAAAGGTTCGGCCTTGTATCATGGAACCATAGGAACAATAGTCACCATCATAACAGAATAGTCACCAACGGTACCTGTCATGTATATCCCTCCCCACTCACAGGTGTAGTCTAGGTCAGGGTAGGTCAAAATGGCAACCAGCGTTATCAGTCCTCCTGAGGCACCAATGTTGTTGCATCTACATGCCAACAATGATACCCCATTTGGACCTCGACTGGGCGTGGGTCTCATGATCGCACCAGACAAGACCTGACATCTCATCGGCGTCATGACTATCCACTCTATCCTAGGTATCCTATGTGTCACTCTGGCCTGGGTATTGGGCCTTTTACCTCATAGAACATCCCACCCAACCTGCAAAACAAAACAGAAGACCCCAAGGAGCACAGAATATAATCCATATGCATGATGTGCAAACAGAAATAAACATGATATGCAAGCAGAAAAATAAACATGCAAACATATATACAAGGTATAGACATAAAAACAAATAAACACCCAGTACATAAACAAACAAACGCAGGCTAGGATCGACTCGCTAAGGATGGACCAGCAACAGGTCTAGCAACATCCCCAGCAGAGTCGCCAGCTGTCGCACGCTCGCGAAAAATGAACAGAGTCGCCACCAATATATTTATCCCATAAGGGAAAGGAATATCAGAAAACCTAACAAAGGAAGGAACAGGGTCTTGCGACCAGAGAATCTAGGTGCGGGAGTCGGTTACGCGAGGGGAAGGTATTAGCACCCCTCACGCCCATCGTACTCGATGGTATCCACCTATGTTTGTTTCTATCTAAAGGGTGTGTACTATGTCTATGTCTAAATGCGAAATGAATGCAAAAGAAATACGGGGAAAAGAAGGAATATTTACAAATGTGCTCGTTCAAGCCCCGCGACTTGATGCCTACGTATCCTTTTCAGGAATCAGAGCGCCGTAGTTCGGCTCACGATTTTCTGTTTGTTTTTGTGTTTTTTAGTTGGGCGGAGTTAACGTTCGCGCTCTTGCATAAGGGGATTGCCTACGATGCGTATGAGCGGAAATAACGGTGCCCTTAAGAGAAGAAAAAGAGATGATTGGTTTGTGTCTTTTAGGGTAATTCCATGATGACGAGAACTTACTACAAGGCTTCGCACCACTTCCTTACTTTGTTTTAAATCTGACCATTTATTAGTGTTTTAAGTGTTTTTGGTTGGTATTTTTTTATGGGGATTTTAACTTTGTGACTTAGATCATACCAAAAAGAGTTTGTTTTGCATATTTAGAGAACGCACATCGAGGCCTACGCCACAATCGTTTCTCTAAATAACGGTTAAGAAATACATCAAGGCTTCACACCTCAATCATTTCTTCTCCGCTAGGTAAAAGAGATACAAAAAGGAGTTCTTTTGTGAATATTTAAAGAATGCACATCGAGGCCTACGCCACAATCGTTTCTCTAAATAACGGTTAAGAAATACACCGAGGCTTCACACCTCAACCATTTCTTCTCCGCTAAGTAGGAAAGAACATACATCGAGGCCTACGCCTCAATCATTTCTTTCCTACCATGAAATATAGCAACGGTATGATCTTCATCGATTTTTATTAAGTATTTTAAAAGTTGAAAAGAAAAAGAACGCAAAAAGGGAACTAACCTATTCTCTAATCTATGTTATTCTAGGTCCAAATTCTAATGTTAACATGGGATTGATTCCAACAGGAGCATACAAGTGGTATAACAACATAGGCCTAAAATAAGGCCAAAAACTAAGCAACAAAGTCACGCAACAATTACACAAAACGAATATGGAAATAGTACAAAGACGATTCAAGCATTAGTACGAAAATGAAACTAAAAAATACTACTATTTTTATGAGTTTTATTGGTGTTGAGGGAATTCTAATTCAAGTCTAAATTAGTACTAGCCTAAAGCCTAAATTCTAATAAGCCTAAACTAGTATTTTTTATGAGGTTTTTATGAGAAAATTCTAAGACTAAAAATTACTCCTAAAATCATCTAAATCTACCTAGACAATCATGACTTTTATTGTTTTATCAAAAGAAATTTAGTAAGCAAAAACTATGTCAATACCTAAATTTTAACAAGAAAAAAATGTGATCAGGGGGGGTGCAATACTGAAGTCATGTTAACAAAGTAATTCGGACACTGGCCCACAGGAAAGGCCCAACAGAATTGTTTTTGTTACAGTCTTTCTTTCAGCCAAAAATTTGAGTGTGACGCTGGGCCAAAGGGGGGTGCGTGATGGAATTATGGCCCAAGCTAGTGTTCATTGTTTGTTTGCAAAAAAAAAGATTGTGCTATGGGCAATGAGGGGGCGTGTTTAGCAGGGGCCCAAGGATGATCTCGATCCATATCATGTTTCTGGTCCATGGTTAAGTCTTTTTTCAGATTTTTATCACTTAAAACAATTAATTAAAAAATGAAAATAGAAAAGGAAAAATAACCAAATTTGGGAATTAGGGTAAAGAGTTATGACCTTTGGACTTCCTTTTGCACAAACTTCTCTCTTTCTCCTTCAGCGGCGCCGCGAGATTCCTCCGGCGAGTTCACAGCCGCTCCGCCTCAGTCTAACTCACCTCTCTCGATCAAGCTCTCTCCGATTTCCAATTTTTCGTCCCCGTTCTCTCGCACTTGCTTCTCTCCGATCTTCGCAATACCTCTCTCATCTTCTCCGATTCATCTCTTCGCTTAGCTCGACGACTCGTTTCTGCTCAGATTCAAATCCCCTCGGATTCAACTTTCCATCGCTTTTCGCGTTTCAAGCTCCCTCTCGATTCAAGCCTCACTTCGTCTCCGATTTGACTCAACTCTCGATATCCTCTTTCTCTCGCGCGATCTTCTTCTTCTTTTCGATTTCTCTGAGCCTCGCGTTTGTTGTTGATGATGATGTTACGATTTGTTGCAGGTGATGAAATTTGAAGAGCGTTATGAGTTCTTTTTCAGAATCAAGACGAAGAAGCAATCGAAGATTTCTCGTTCGAGTGTGAAGAATTCAAGAGCGATGAAGGTTTTTGGAGATTTTCTTTGGTGAAATGATGAATCCGATAGAGAGAGATTTTCGGTTAGGTGTTTGTTACTTTTCTGTGATGCTCTTTCTCTCCTGAATCGTTATTGTATTCTCTTTTTCAGGATTCTTTATGATCATTGAAACAGAGCGAGAAGGACGATGATGCAGTCATGATTGAATGTGAGGATCGATCTCAATTCCAAGAAGAAGATTGAAGATGATTAAAGAGTGAATTGGAGATAAGATGAATGAAGAGAATATCGTGAGTGATGAATCGGTGAGAGGTTGAAGAAGAGTGGAATTGTGGATTGAAGTTGCACTGAAAGGTGGTGGTTCAGGATTGAAGAAGATGGTGAGTGAAGTGAAGGTTGCCGAGAGAAAGAGAGTGAATGATGGTTGAAGATGAGAGAATGGTGAAGAAGATGAAATGATGAAGAAGCGAAGTTGTGTCGAGAGCCCTTGAAGAAGCAGGGAGTCCTGTTTATATAGAGTTTCAGGTTTGGTTTTTTCTTTCTCATTCCTCTTGTTGAATTCTGTTATCTGCTATTTCTGTTGGAAGTTAATATGAACTGGGGTTTGAATTTCTGTTGAATGAATGGTTGAATCAGTTAGGGGTTATAACTGAATTCTGTTAGTGGTTGTTTGTTAGTTACAAAATCTGTTATGCTGTTAGGAGATTGTCTAGGTTGTTAGAAAGGGGTTACAAAAGTTAGTTATATGGTTTCAGAATCAGTTAGAGGTTGAGAAAAGTTGGTTACAAGGATAGGAAATTGTTAGTTTGGACAGTTGGTATTAAGAGGGAAAATTGGGATGGTTCTGTTACATGTTAGTAATGTATGTATCGTGAGTTTTTGAATGAAGTACATGGCTGTGTCGGTTTGATTTCATGGTTAATTTTGTTTTTCAAATGCAGGGCACAGTTCATATTTGGTTAGAAATGGTGGTTTGAGATTGTCTGGAGATGCTATAGCTACTGAACATATGAACATGTGGTTCTGATGGAGTGTTTATTCTGTGAGTGATGCTATTTTGGTTTTGAATATTGGTGGGAATGTTTGAAATGAAGATAGTTGTGTGATATGGTTTGAATGTGTTGGTGCATAGGCTGAACTGGTTTTATTTAGTGAGATATGCAGGTAGTTTACTTTGGCAAGAGCAATTTGGCATAGCATGAAGGTGGTATTGAACTATTAGTTAGAGGTTTGTAATTGGTTTAGTTTGCAACTGTTAAATGCTGTTATAGGTTAGGATTGGTTTAAAGGAAGGAAAGTGAAGGTTAGTGAAGATTGGAAATTGTTAGGATTGTATGAGTTTAGAAATTCTGGTATGTGTGTATCTTTCCATGCTTGTGTTGATGGATGTATTTGCAGTGGCTGTACATGGATATAGATGTGAACATGTGTGCATTTGGTGTTATTTTGAAATAGCTTCTTTTCTTTGAACTTGCAGGGTATGGTGTGATTAAACAGGCTGTCTTTTTTGGGAAGTTACAGTTGGGGCAGCGATGCTTGGCGGCTTAATTGTGAACAAGGCTTTGATAACAACATGGACACATGAGTTATGAATGTGAAGTTCCAATTTTGATTCTTGTATAGATGTAGGATTCTTCATAATATTGAATGTAATGGCCTTTGAGCTTGGAATTGTAAATGATGTGGACTTTTTGTAATAGATTCTTGTGATGTAAACTTATATGTGAATTGACATCTTTGAAATCAATGAAGAACATCACGTGTTTAGAACAATTTTCTCTTTAATTGCATTTCTTTTTCTCTTGGAGAATGATGATGAAATGATATAGCTTTGAATTGGAGTTTGATATTGAACGAAACTTGTAATGAAGCTTGTAATTCATATTGATCTTGAATTCCTAGTGATGTTTCTTCCTTTCTCAAATTTTGATGTAACTTTCACTTCCTCCAATTTGCATTCAATCCTCCAAAATTACTTGATCTAGTGTACGTCAGCCAATTGGGCAATCATGTATTCCAAGCATGGAGACCCATCATAGAGATCCAAGATATCACCCAGTGCTT
This sequence comes from Vicia villosa, assembly GCF_029867415.1. NCBI lineage: Eukaryota > Viridiplantae > Streptophyta > Magnoliopsida > Fabales > Fabaceae > Vicia > Vicia villosa. Next base: position 202,403,643 of record NC_081180.1, on the reverse strand, counting down.
GAGGAAACAAACCATAGGCCCAACAATTCATGTAGATAAGAACCATCTGATCAAATCCCCTTTCAAGGGACCTGAGCCAGTCACAACCATTTGAATAGGTGTCAAACGCCTTTTGTTCTTGATGAGGAGATAAATAAGCCTTTATGCCAAGATTTGTGAAACTCCGGCTTGCTTCATGACCTTTAATCCCATGCTTTCAGGTGTTTTATTTAATGAATGAATGCAAAGCCATGCAAATGCCCTAATGGAGGTATGCGGGTGAAATGGGAAGTATAAGCCAGTTAGAAGTAAAGGGGTAGGACAAATTTGGGGTATGACAACGTGCAGATTCAGACGAGTAGTAGCTTGTTCGAGGATTAGCCGAAGAAGAGCTTACGAGTTTGTTGTTTGATTAGGTAGCGAGTCATATGCTCTGATCATTTAACACTTGGGGGCTTTCTTTAGACTTATGCTTATATTTGGAGATTTCTATTTTCTATGTTTTGTTTGATATTTTGGATATGTTGTTTAAAGGCTATGTAGCCTAGATTGTGAATTTTAAATAGCATGTTTGAAGATGTTAATTGAATTTGGTAGATGAATATAGTATGAGATATATTCATTGAAACTTTTGATTGCAATCCTATTGTTTTCTGCAAGCGTTTATGCATAATGTATGAAAGCATGAGATTTTAAAATTGTGTTGCAATATTATTAGTGCATATTATGAATGTTATATGTTGGTTTTGGATTTTCATTGCGGTTAAAATTAACATGTGACACCCTTTTTCCTTTATGCATGATTATTCTGTGAATGTTATGTTATAATTTGGGGTTAGAAAAGGGGTGTTACAATGCCTGGGTCATAGGGTCCATTTCACAACAACACACATGTCTTAACCCCAATATGTCCCAAGATCATAGGAAGCTTAGTTATGACCTTATCTGTCAGGAGATCTTGCCTCTTATCAACTGTGACCCGTCTTTGAAGGTGAAAATGATAATCGCACATATCGTTACAACATACAACTATACTCCATCTTACAGAAAGGCTTGTTTAGCGGAAAAAAGGCCATTGAAATTGTGTACGGCAATTGGGAGGAGTCATACAAAAATCTTCCATGTTACCTAATTGCGCTTCAAACATATGCTCCTGACACAGTTTCTATTCTAGAGACATTGCCGGCGCATGCCCCGGATGGAACCCGTGTCCAAGGAAATGGAATATTCCATCGCCTTTTATGGGCATTCCAACCTTGCATACGAGGGTTTGCATATTGTAAACCAATACTGCAAATCGATGGAACTTGGTTATACGGTAAATACAAAGGAACCCTTTTGATGGCCGTTGCACAAGATGGAAAGAGCAATATATTTTCAATATAATTCACAATAGTGGAAGGTGAAACTTCTGCGGGTTGGAGTTTCTTTCTAAGGAATCTTCGAGAATATGTTGCTCCTCAACCTGATCTTTGTTTAATCTCTGATAGGCATGCTTCCATCGAAAGTGCTTACTGTCGCTACCGCGAAAATTAACAGAGTCGCCACTAACATATTTATCCTGAAAAGGAAGGGAATGCCAGCAAACCACAAAACAAAACAACGGTCTCACGACCAGAGAAAAAGGGTAAGGGAGTCGGTTACGCGAGGGGAAGGTGTTAGCACCCCACGCGCCCATCGTACTCGATGGTATCCACGCTTGTGTCTAAGTCTATGGGTGTGTAACAAAACTGCGCTAATCTAGACTAACATGCATGCAGAATGTAGGGAAAAGAAAGAGTTATACTCGCACGGGCCCTACCCCGCTGCCTACGTATCTGTTTTGCAGAATCAGAGGTACCGTAGCTCGGCTAACTAATTTTTGTTTGTTTTGTGTTTTTTAGGTGAACGAGTTATATTCACACTCCGCTGCTCGATCTTTGGAGACTTATGCTTGGGAATGGAGCGGAAATAACAAGCTCTTAAGAAAAGAAAATCAAAGAGTGTGGTTTGTGTTTTAAAGAATGCATGAGGAAAACCTAAACTAAGGGGGAAAGCTTGCTACCTAATGTTATCATACAAAGGGTACGAGTCTAAACTAAACTAACAACCTACGAGGGAAAAGGGAAAGCAAACAATAATATCACACAAACGAGCATCCGCTCGTAAAGCAAACAAAACCAACGGTACTGGCCGAGTGGTAGAAAAGCGGTCCCGCCATAGCCAAGGGGAGCAACTCAACCCGAGTCAACCAAGCATTAGACCTCGCGAAAATGGTCGGGCCATAGACAAGAGGAGCGAGTCCCTCTCAGCAACCAAGCCGTCACGGATCATAAAGGAAAATGGTGCGTGCGTACACCGAGCATCAACGTCGAGCGACGCGAGCTATAGGAAAGGTGGGGGTCTGGCTGCATGAACCCTTTTCCTGACATACTCGATAACAATATCTTGTGCAGGTTCAAAAGCGAGCCACGCGTAGCGTGCGCATACTGAACAGACTCGATGAGACTAGGCGGGGGTTGATTGCTAACCCTTTCCGCATGCCTTCCAAAAGGACTTAACGGAGTGCCATATAGGACTTATTACACCGTGACTCCCTGCCGCAAAGCACAAATATAAACACACCAACAAAAACAGAGCCTCTTTCGAGGGCTTGGCCAGATGAATGTCTAGGTCCTACTTCTCATGTTATTGGATGATGCGAGAAAGCGATAAAGTGCGCGAGAAATAAAATGAAACGGGATCAATACCAAACGGATGATGATCCGTAAACTAAAGCGAAGCAAAGCGAAGAAACTAAGAATCCCGCGAGCGAGCTAGCAAAGCAAAAGCAAATGGTCAGCACACCGATTAGCCATGAAAGCACACAAAGGTCGACATGCGCGTCGAGTATAATCACAATACACCTGCAAGAGGAACAAGCAAACCAAACAAGCAAGTATAAAGTAATAGGAACGTGTCTCCCGGATGAGAACACGATACAAGTGAATAGGAATCGTATTCCGCGAATAGAGCGGAACACTCAAGCAATAAGCTCCGGTCGGTGACTATCCAAGAGCCTTACACACTAGCACACAAGTTAGAGATAACAAACATCGCAATCGGAATTGCGTTATTACTATAAAGCAAAAAGAAACTGACAAATAATGTACACACGAAATGGATAATGAAACATCAAAGAGAAATCAAACATGGATGATCTACAAATTATTGAAAACTAAGCATCTAGTAAGATAGTGCGTCTCATAAGCTTTCCGACGATATAAAGAACGTGCAACTCGGAGCTACGAGTAAAAAGTTATGCAAGATTGAAGTTAGAAAAGAAAACACAAAAATTACACACAGGAACCGGTTCCTGCACAAGACAACCCGGTTCCTAGTACTAAAAACCAGAGGCAGAAAATTGGGAACCGGTTCCCACCTAGGGACAACCCGGTTCCTAGTACTAAATCACAGAAACAAGCACATTTCAAATTACTGGGAACCGGTTCCCACCTAGGGACAACCCGGTTCCTAACACACGAATCAGAGGGCAAAAACAACGCAGGAACCGGTTCCCACCTAGGGACAACCCGGTTCCTGGTACTAAAATGCAGAGAATCAACAATTTTGGACTGAGTGGGAACCGATTCCCGCCTGCGACAACCCGGTTCCTGGCGTAGCAAAACCAGTTTTTAAGCATTTTTAAGGCATCGGAGCCATTCGCACTCAATCCAAAGTCGTTCCGACTCAAAATCAAAGCGAACAAACGTTGAATATTCATGCTATACGTAAATCCGCAAATCAAATGAGTCACATATCAACAATTATGCTAAGTGCGACGCGTCGAGCAAGGCAAATATCAATCGAAAGTGTAACACATGCATTTATACAAACACATTGAGTACGTCGCAAACAACACAAATGAACTTCAACAATTATGCACACAAAATCATCAACGAATCACAAATTCAAACACGAGCATCACAATTCATCAACAACGGATATCAATCACATGCAATGAACATTAAATCTAAACACAAATCACATGATCATTATCAATTCAAGCAAAATTGAACAAATTCACCGATCAACCGTCATCAATCAAGAACAAGAGGTAGATCTAGATTCGAATTCACATAATAATCAACGATTAAGCACTTAATTCAAGATCCGAAAGCTTATCGAATAAAGATCTAACCGGAGTGCGAACACGAACTCGATATGAACGCGAACACGACACGAAAGCGAACACAACTCGAAAGCGAAATCCGAAGTGAGAGAGAGGTAGAGGCGCGCGAGATTTGAGGAGAAAGAGAAGAAAATCACACTTCGAATCTTAATTCTTCAATCCATGTTCTTGATCTTGATGAGGATTGATGAGTTTTTTATGAAAGTTTTATGTAATTTGTGGTTTTGATTCAAGAAAATTGAGAGAGAATTGAGAGAAAGTGTTTGTGAAAAATTGGTGAATTGAAATTATGAGAGTTCTCCCTTGATTTGTGAAGGGCAAAATGTTTATATATTGTCAACGCGAAATGTCCAAATTGCCCTCGGTGCGTCTTATTTTGGCTCGTTTTTAAGGAAACTCGGTTCGGCTCTGAATTTCGGAACGAAACCAATGCCATTGTGAAGATGACCAAATTCTTGACTCGTCGCCGCGAGAACCGTCTCAATCCGATAAGCGATGAAGAAATTACGCGCGTTTGAATGACGAGAAACGTCGATTCATCTGGCGCGACTGTGCAGAATTTTGTGAGTACCGCTCAAAGAACTCGATAAAACTCCATCTTCGGCCCAAAATCTGAATAGGCATGTGTGACGAAGAATCGAAGCTAACAAAATTTCTGAGAGAATGCCGTCGGAATGGATTTCATACGATAAAAATCGAAGGAGTTATGAATTTTCGAACTCGGCGCGACATACTTGAAAACACACTTTTTACCGAGACAACTCGGCGATCCTTAAAATTCTGGGAATTTTCCGTGCATAATTGGCCTTCGGTCCAAACATATGAAATCTTGGTAATAATGGTACGGAGCTCTAGTTAAATTTTCAAGCGAATCCGACTAGCGGATTGTGAGATATGAATTTTCTGAGATCCGAAACCCTTCATTCAACACTCTTTTTCATTGCGAAACCTCAAGTAATTTGCAAATTTGACGACCTTCCTCAAAGAATTGTGATAACACGATTTTATATCGTATATTTAGCTTGAAATTCATAGATATTTATAGCATTTTCCGTTTATTATATTGATTTATTATGATATTACGCGAGTTTTTGCTTTGTTTCAGGTTTTACACTCTTATTATGACTAATTGCGAAAAAGAGAAGAAATGGAGCTAAAACGACCCATATCTATGCCTAAAAGACGAAAAATAGGTGCCGAAGTAAAAAGGGAGTGCAAATAAGGCCCAAGTGTGCTGAAAGAGACCCAAAGACCCAATGAAGCAATCCAGCCCACGAAGGAAAGCGGCCCAATGCACACAAGTAAGAGGAGACGCACGTCTCCAACGTCCCTATGCCACATCAACAAAAGGGAGACGCACGTCTCCATTTCCCTGAAGTCTCTCCACTTGAGACGCACGTCTCAAGTCACGCGCCCAGTCTTCCTGAAGAATCGGAGACGCACGTCTCCAAGTCAGTCTGTTGGAAGCTCCTCTTTTCACGCAAAGCAACTGCAAAGCATCCCCTATAAATAGAAGCAGTCACTTCAGTCCAAAGTGTCCGATTTCCTGCTAACGAAGTGCTGCCGAAATTGTACCGCGAATCATATTTTCCATTCTGTTTTCATTCAAACACTTATTTTCTCACAACGATTTCTACACCGGAAATTGTTGTGAACTTTTTATAAATCTAGCCTTACGTTAGATTTATCGTTTTTATTTCCTTGTTTTATTTTATGCCCGTTTAACTTCCGAAGAACGATCCAGCCAACTTGTGGTGGAGGTTCGATACTTGAAGATTTACTTGCCATTTATTTAATTCAGGTTTAATATTTACCGCCTTATTTATATTTTATTTGCATGATATATTGTATGCCTATTAACATGCCTATTATTATAAACCGAATTTGTTTATGCATGCTTACCCATATTAATATGTCTGGCTAAATTACTAAGGTGTCGGTATGTAGAGTAAGTTAACCGTAGGGATCCGAAATAAATTGGCTTAATTATGTTTTATTAAATATCACTTATTTTTGGTTTATATGTCTAATTTAATTAGTAAGTCTTAAAACCAACAGAGCGAAAGTTTGAGGGGTTAAGACGGTCAAAGGTTAAAATCAATAGAGCGAAAGTTTGAGATCTTTAACCAGATAGTAGACATAGGACATTAGTTTTAAGGATGGCGAAAGCGTATTAAAACTAATTGGGACTTATTTATTTTCAAAAATTGTTTTTACACCCGAGCGGGATGGCGAAAGCGTACGTTAGGGATATTAGCATGTTCCGAGTCAATAGAGCGAAAGTTTGAGATTAGGAGATTTAAATAGATAACAACTTCATAAAATAGGCATTTTATTAATTACGTTGTTTCCAAAAAGCTCTTCTAAAATCTAATGGGATGGCGAAAGCGTACATTAGGATTAGGATAGTAATCTAAATCAACAGAGCGAAAGTTTGAGACGAGGATTTTTAATCAATTTAATTAGTAAAGATTTTTAATTAAATTATGCAAAAGCCAATGGACCTTCGGATTACCTCAAGTTAAACGAAATACATACTGATACCTGTCTTTTATTATATTCTTTATTTCTCACTATCACTATCCCTTAGGAACAATCAAAATTTCAGTAGCCCTAGCTTTACATAGTAACCTTAGATAACGGTAGATCGATTCATAGTCCCTGTGGATTCGATATCTTTTAAAACTACATGACACGACTGTGCACTTGCAGTCATCAGATTAGACACGTAAAGTCGCGATCAAGTTTTTGGCGCCGTTGCCGGGGACTATTTAAGTCGATATCGTAACTCACTGTTACACCGTAGAGACTAGGACAATCCTTCCTTTTCTTTCTGAACGATTGTATGCCAAATACTCGTTCACAAGGAGGAGATTTAATACAACGAATTAACGAGATCGAACGTTTCATTAACGTCATACGTCGAGCTCGCAATCTTCCCGAAGTAGCACCAATTCCTATTAACCAGGAATTGACTTTTACTGATCAAATCAATCAAATTATCCCGAAGTTAGAGATGGCTGTTATTTGTCCTCTTAGAGACTATGCCGCTCCTTCGCGCGCTGAACCGCACTCAAGTATCGCACCACCTGCGTTTGAGGCAAACAATTTCGAACTGAAACCTTCGCTGGTCCAAGCTGTTCAACAGAATCAATTCTCTGGAAGCCCTGTAGACGACCCTAACCTCCATTTATCTGTGTTCGTGCAATACGCCGACACTGTCAAAGCTAACAACGTTAGTCCCGAAGCTATTCGATTACGTCTTTTTCCTTTCTCCTTAAGAGATAGAGCGAGAGCGTGGCTTCAATCCCTGCCTTCTAATTCCATAACTACATGGGACGAATTGAAGAGAGTATTCTTAGCGAGATACTTTCCGCCTAGCAAAACTGCTATGCTTAGAGGTCAAATCAACGGATTTACCCAGAAAGATAACGAATCACTCTTCGAAGCTTGGGAACGTTACAAGGACATGCTTAGAATATGCCCTCATCATGGACTCGAACCATGGCTGATCATCCATACTTTCTATGGTGGTCTCTTATATAACACCAAAATGACTATAGATGCCGCTGCTGGAGGAGCATTAATGGACAAACCCCATGATGAAGCATACAAACTCATAGAGAACATGGCACAAAACCATTACCAATAGGGTGGAGAACGAGCCGCTCTAGAGAAAACCCAAACCAAAGGAGGAATGTACGAAGTAAGTGGTATAGACCGCGTTAACGCTAAATTAGACGCTTTAACTCAAAAGATCGAGAACTTAACCATCACTCCTTCAGCCACCGCTGCTGCTGTAACACCTAACTGCGAGATCTGTGGATTGACTGGACATGTAGTTGCCGAATGTCAACTCTTGACTGGAGTCCCATCTGATCAAGTAAACTATGCTCAAGGAAACCCTTATTCTAACACGTACAACCCTGGATGGAAAAACCACCCGAACTTTTCTTATAAGAACAACAATGCGTTGTACGCGCCTGGACAAGCACCTGCTGTACCACCTGGCTACCAAAAAGCGCCTGTAGCTGCTCAAAACACCCCTAGGAAGTCGAATCTAGAAATCATGATGGAGAACTTCATAGCTTCCCAACAACAAACCAATAAAGACTTCCTGAACCAAAACATCCACAACAACGAGCAACTAAAACAACTATCGAACAAAGTAGATGCTTTAGCTACTCATAACAAAATGCTAGAAACTCAAATCTCACAAGTAGCCCAACAACAAGCACCTACTGCTGCCCCTGCTGGCACGTTTCCTGCTCAACCACAACCTAATCCTAAAGGACATGCGAACGCAATAACACTACGAAGTGGAACGAATTACGATGGACCCATTGATCCTAGAACTCAAAACGTACCCATGTCACAACAAGAGCCAAAGGAAACCCAAAAGACATCAACTGATGACCAAACTGCTAAGACTAAAGATAACAATAACGAAGTGGAACCTGAAAAAGAGAAACCTTATGTTCCACCACCACCTTATAAGCCACCAATTCCTTATCCTTAGAGATTAGCTAAATCAAAAACCGAAGCGCAATTTAAAAGATTTGTAGAACTTCTGAAACAATTAAACATAACCATACCATTCACAGAAGCCATAACTGAAATGCCTTCGTACGCTAAATTCCTAAAAGAAATCTTATCAAACAAAAAGAAACTCGAGGATAACGAAACCGTAATGCTTACCGCTGAATGTAGCGCTATCATCCAAAATAACATGCCTCCAAAACTAAAAGACCCTGGTAGTTTCTCTATACCCTGCGTAATAGGGAAAACCATTATAGAGAAGGCCTTGTGCGATTTAGGAGCTAGTGTTAGTTTGATGCCTCTTTCAACCTGTAAGAAACTAAATCTAGGTGAGCTTAAAGCAACGAGAATGTCTCTTCAACTAGCTGACCGTTCAGTTAAATACCCTGTAGGAATGTTAGAAAATATCCCGGTTCGTGTAGGTCAATTCTACATCCCAACTGACTTCATCATATTGGATATCCAAGAAGATTCTAACATCCCGATCATATTAGGAAGACCATTCTTAGCAACCGCTGGTGCAATTATAGACGTAAAGCGAGGAAAGCTTACTTTCAAAGTAGGAGAAGAGAAAATAGAATTTATCCTTTCCCAATTCCTAAAAGCACCCTCTATAATTGACACATGCTGTTCTGCTGACATAATCGACGAGTGTGTCAAGGAAATAAAATCCGAACCAAATAAGGAAACTGAGATCCTAAGAATTCCTATGCCGCCAATTCTTGAAGATGACAACTGGCGTGAGGAATATCAAGATGACCACCTGAGTGAATGCTTAGCTTTAACTCCCGATCCTATACCTGGACCTAAGAAACCTGCTATAGAGCTAAAAACACTTCCTACCGATCTTAGATACAAATTTCTAGACGAAGAACTAAACCGAGCAGTTATAGTGAACGCCAACTTAGGACGAACCGAGACCGAAAAATTACTTAATGTCCTAAGAAAATACCCGACCGCTTTAGGATATAACATATCAGATCTGAAAGGTATAAGCCCTTCTCTGTGTATGCACCGCATTATGCTCGAAGACGATAGTAAAACCTCTAGGGAACATCAAAGGCGAATAAATCCTATTATGAGCGATGTGGTTAAAAAGGAAATCCAAAAACTGCTAGAAGCCGGAATAATATATCCTATATCTGATAGTAAATGGGTTAGCCCTATTCACGTCGTACCAAAGAAAGGAGGAGTTACTGTAATCACTAACGCTAAAGGCGAATCTGTAGCACAACGTACCCAAACTGGATGGAGAATGTGCATTGACTATAGGAAGCTAAACAAAGCCACCCGAAAAGACTATTTCCCTTTACCTTTCATAGATCAAATGCTCGAACGCCTAGCTAAACACTCGCATTTCTGTTATCTGGATGGATACTCCGGATTTTTCCAAATTCTTATCCACCCTGACGACCAAGAGAAGACCACGTTTACCTGTCCTTATGGTACATTCGCTTATAGACGAATGCCTTTTGGACTATGCAATGCACCCGCGACCTTCCAAAGATGCATGATGGCAATATTTGCCGACTTCTTAGATGGAATAATGGAGGTCTTTATGGACGACTTCTCTGTCTGTGGAGGAAGTTTCGAAACATGTTTAGAGAACCTTGAACTGGTACTTAAACGATGCGTAAGCGTTAACCTAGTCCTTAATTGGGAAAAATGCCATTTCATGGTTCGACAAGGAATTGTACTTGGACACATCGTATCCGATAGAGGGATCGAAGTAGATAAAGCTAAAATTGAAATTATCGAAAACCTTCAACCTCCCAAAACCGTTAGAGAAATAAGAAGTTTTCTGGGACACGCTGGTTTTTACCGACGTTTCATTAAGGATTTCTCTAAAATTACAAAACCCTTAACTGAACTACTAATGAAAGACGCCGAATTCATTTTTACCGATAAATGCACTGAAGCATTCCATACGCTTAAACGAGCATTAATCTCTGCGCCAATTATGCAACCTCCCGACTGGAATGAACCTTTCGAAATAATGTGTGACGCGAGTGATTATGCTGTAGGAGCCGTTCTAGGGCAAAGAAAAGATAAGAAACTACATGTCATATACTATGCGAGTAGAACCCTAGACGAAGCTCAAATGAATTATGCCACGACAGAAAAAGAGTTATTAGCCGTGGTATTTGCACTAGACAAGTTCCGTTCTTACCTGGTAGGAGCCAAAATAATCATATACACTGACCATGCCGCCATTAGGTACCTCCTAACCAAAAAGGACGCCAAACCAAGACTTTTGAGATGGATCTTGTTACTACAAGAGTTCGACCTGGAAATTAAAGATAAAAAAGGTACTGAAAATGTCGTAGCAGATCACCTCTCTCGATTGGAAAATCTAAAACCCGAACAAGTACCAATTGACGATGATTTCCCTTATGAAAGACTCATCGCTCAATTAGAAGCAAATGAATTCGAACCATACCATCCGAACGCTGAAACCAACAACTTAGCTGAAATAGCTTTAGCCCGCTCTGCCACACCTTGGTATGCAGATTTCGTAAACTACCTAGCTGCTGGTGTGCTTCCTCCTGATCTAAGTTACCAACAGAAGAAGAAATTCTTCCATGACCTAAAACATTATTATTGGGACGACCCACTCCTGTTCAAAAGAGGCCCTGATGGAATCTTTAGACGTTGTGTACCCGAGGAAGAAATAAGAAGCATAATAACACACTGCCATTCTGCACCGTGTGGAGGACACCATAGCACATCTAGAACCTGCGCCAAAATCCTTCAATCTGGACTTTTCTGGCCCAACTTGTGGAAAGACGTTTATTTTGCTGTAATAAACTATGATAGATGCCAACGAACCGGAAACATTTCGAGACGTGATGAAATGCCTCAAAAAGGCATTCTTGAAGTAGAAATATTTGACGTCTGGGGAATAGACTTTATGGGTCCGTTTCCGTCGTCGTTTGGAAATCAATATATACTCGTAGCTGTCGATTACGTTTCAAAATGGATAGAGGCTATCGCTTCTCCTACAAACGATACACGAGTAGTTATCAAACTCTTCAAAAACGTCATCTTCCCTAGGTTCGGTGTGCCAAGATTGGTAATTAGCGATGGTGGTTCTCATTTCATTTCAAGAATACTTGAGAAACTCCTTCGAAAATATGGAGTAAATCATCGAATAGCTACACCATACCATCCACAAACAAGCGGACAAGTAGAAGTATCTAACCGCGAAATAAAACAAATATTGGAGAAAACTGTTGCTATATCTAGGAAAGATTGGTCAACCAAGCTAAATGAAGCTTTATGGGCTTATAGAACAGCTTTCAAAACTCCAATAGGAACTACCCCATTCAAACTCGTTTATGGAAAATCATGCCACCTACCGGTAGAGTTAGAACATAAAGCCTATTGGGCCATTAAGAACTTAAACCTAAACTACACTGCCGCTGGTGAGAGATGACTTCTAGACATAAACGAATTGGAAGAACTTAGACAAAACACTTACGAAAACGCCAAAATCTATAAAGAGAGAACGAAAAAATGGCACGACAAGCGTATATCTAGGAAAATTTTTAGCATAGGCGATAAAGTACTTTTATTTAATTCTAGAGTAAAATTATTTCCTGGTAAGTTACGATCTAGATGGTCTGGCCCTTTCGAAATAACTAACATATTTCTGAGTGGAGCGATAGAAATCAAAGGAGAAACCGTCAAACCTTTTGTCGTAAATGGGCAACGTCTTAAGTATTACCATCATCTCGAACACGATGAAAACATCGAAGTTTTTAAACTTGACGAACTGCCCGCTCTTTCGAAAAAATAGTTTTCTATTTTTAAGATCGTCGAGCTTACGACATAAAACAAAGCGCTTGGTGGGAGACAACCCACATTTATTTATTATTTTATTTCATTCTATTTTATTTTATTTTTATTTTTGAACCTTTTAATTTTCATTTAAATAATCTATTCTATTTTTAATTATTTTAATTTTAATCATTTTTTTTACTTTTTTCATACATCTTATAATAATTATTATAATTATAACTGCTATCTTAATTCGAGAAAATATTTCCTATTATAATTATATTTATTATTATAACTTGTTACTTAATTTTATTTTTATTTTTAAAATCGACACTATCCTAGTTCTAACTTAATCTTAATATTTTCAACTTCTGGGTTTTTCTTAACTACTAACTAAGATGCAAGAAGTCGATAATATGGAAGTTGTGTTCCGTGGTAGAGGACAAGAAGCAAGATTTGATAAGCTGGCTGAAAGACAAATGGAATTGACTTGCTACCCTCACCAACCGACTATGGTACGACTTGGTATCGAAGAAAGCGTTTTGCACCTGCTAAACCAAATTGGTTGGACTGGTTCTCACTTGTTCCGCAAGTTTAGTACCTACCGGAAGCTCACTCTGGAATTCTTGAGCTCCCTGACCTATCTTCCTAACTGTGGACAAGGACTGAGAAAAGGAGTCATTCTCTTTAGACTCTTTGGTATGGAATTTAATTTTTGCATCCGAGATTTTGCTGAAATGCTAGAGCTACCTCATGGATCAGATGCATACACCACAGTAGCTGAAGACAGTCTTGCCTACTGGGAGTTGGAAAGATACTGGGGCAAGATCACTGGAAACGACAACCCTGAAGAGAACGAATTCCAATCTGAGAACATCCATAACCCCGCTTTCAGATACTTCCATAAGATCATTGCTCACTACATCTTTGGAAAACCTGATAATATCACTGAAGTTTCTAGAGAAGAGTTATTCATCATGTTCTGCTCCTCTCAGAATCGCCCGGTCAATGCCATCGCATTCATGCTAACAAACTTCGAGCGCATCACGCAAGACGAAGTTTCACCTATTAGGATCGGCGGATTTGTCACTATGATTGCTAATGCTATAGGAATGAGAGTACCTTTGCTTAGATTGACACCTCTTGGTTCCCACAACTCTATGGACATTCAATTCTGCTTTAACCGAGGTATCATCGGTAACATTGGACCTGATCAGTTTGATTTGCTCATTGATAACAAAGTATTGGATCAGTTCACTTTACTGAGTCCAAGGACGAGTGTGCACAACCCTGCTAACTGGCTTTACTATGGTCAGATTCCTGAGAGAGAACCCTCACCTGAAACCCCTCAAGCTTATGAACATTTTGATGAGGAAATGCACGTATCAGAATCTGAGCCTGACACTCCTCCTAGATACTATGACCCTAATCCTGAAGATGAACCCATTCCTGATTATGAACCTCTTTCTGAAGATTCTGCTGATGATTACACTGTTGATATGACTGATGTCGAGCTCGAGCAACAATAACCCGCTACATCCACCGCATCAGTAAATCAAAGAATGCCTAATCTGAACACGCACGAGAAAGCCATCACTGCACTACAACAAGATGTACAACATGTGCGCAACGAGCTTCACACTTTGCAAATGCATTTCTTCGATTTCATCGACACCGTCAATGCTCAGTTCGACGAAGTCTTCAAACACATTTATTCTAATGTGAATAACAATAGACGTGGCTAGATGTTACCGTTTAGATTATTAGATTTTATTTCTAGTTTTAGTAATTTCATATTCCTAGTTTAGAATTTAATTTTCTGCACTTTTACATTCTGCTCCTGTTAACACTCAGTACCGGTTTGATTTTAAATGCAATATTCTATTTATTACTGCTACTGTGTTATACTGCATTACTACTATTAACTGCCATATATTCCTGGTTATCACTATTTTTTGCTGTTTATAGTATGATACAATGACACTGTTCTGAACTATTATTCCATACTTAATGTCATCTGTCAGAACCTGTCTTGACCATTGCATGCGTGGAAAACCACTTACCTGAGCTAGGAGACGCACGTCTCCATTCACGTGGGACCATACCTCAGCATGCAAAGGACAGGAGACGCACGTCTCCATGCCCTGTCCCCCAGCAGACTGACTGCCTGAGACGCGCGTCTCCCAAGGCCAGCAGTCTGCACCATTTGACCATGCATAAAGACCATATTGATTCCCTCTTAAATTTTGAATTTGAATTTCAAAATTCATTCTTCCTCATTCTTCCCCTATTTATTCCATTTAAACACCATAAACATCATTCATCCTCCATCATTCACCTCTTAATTCTTCATCATTTCCTAACCTTCTATTTCATTCAAACTTCAAACACCACCATTAATCCATTTTAATTCTCCATTAACCACACCATTCTGAAACCTGACTATAAAACCACACCACCACCACTCTTACTTTTCACAACCTTCATACCATTTTCTACCATTCTACTCTCATTTCTATTTTCCATTTTCAAAACTCACCATGCCTCCATGTTCAATCATCCGTAGTGTGCGTCCTGAGAGACAACCTCCCGACCTTTCAAATATTATTTTTCGAGAAGACGACAATGATGCTCAAAGAACCAAATACCTCGCTTTCTATGAACGTTCGGTCGTTCCCACAAAATTTGTGAACACCGAATGTCTAGAAACTCTAGGCCTCATTGATGGTGTCACCCGTTTACTCACTAAATCTAGCCTACACCATCTTTGTACCGAACCCGTACCCACTTATGAGCCGCTCGTCTTAGAGTTCTTGAGTTCTTTCAACTACGACACTCCTTCTAATCAACCGCTCTCAACCGGTAGCATCCAATTTCGGATGTTCAACCATGAATATACTTTGGATCAAGAAGTAGTGGCTACGTACTTGCACTTTAATACGTCACCAAATGCTCTCCGCACTATCTTTCAAGAACTCAATGGTTCATGGGAGCAACATGCTTTCGACCTGTGGTTTAATCTCACTGGCGAAGTTCCTACTGGTTGGAGGGCTCTACATGCTTCTCACATTCAAAACCCCGCTATACGTTATTTTCAGCGTGTTTTGGGGCATACTATTTTTGCGAGATCCAACAACCATAAGGTAAATCAGCATGAATTATTTTTCCTTTATTGTGCGCTTAACAATATCCGCTTCAATGCCACACCTTTCATGCTCCAACATATCCAAGGTTGTGTCAACGCCCCCGCTACAAACCCCTTTTTGTTTGGCGGACTTATTACCACCTTGGCATGTGCTCTAGGTCTTGGTGATGATCTCCTCTCACTCTCTCATCTCATGCTACCTGCTCAATCACTCGACCTCACTTATTGTCGTGACTCCCACTTAGTTTCACCCCGCCATGATGGCCGATACACTTTGGTCGTCAACAAAGTTCTGATTCCTTATGTCATCCTTCCGTGCCCCGAAAGAATCAACATCCGTTATGTTCAGCGTTGGAGGCTTATTGAAGACAATCCTCAAGATAACCAACCTGAACATCCTAATGAACCTGTGGATGCAAATGTAGAAGAACTCAACCAAGGACAAGCTGATGTCAACCAACCTCCTCAAAGCAACCCTCCGCCTATCACTCTTGAAGCCATGTATGCTGCAATTCAACGACAAGACCACCTATTTCAAGCTATGCAGACAAATCAAAATGAAACACTGAGGCTTATTCGAGAGATGCAACAGGAACACCGTGACTATGCTATTAGGAACAAAGGCCAATACACTGAAATTACTACACAATTGCATGATCTTAACATTCGTGTGAATGGCTCTCCTACTGATAGACGTCGCCGTGTTCGTACAAGAGGCGCAAGCAGTTCACGCAACCGCAACACTGAGGAGTAGTTCTCATGCACTGAGGACATTGCATCATCTAAGTCTGGGGGAGTCGTATTACTTGCTTTAGTTTTATTTCCTTTTAGTTTATTTCCTTTCTTTCTAGTTTATTTCCCTTCCTTGTAATGTTTTTTCTAATTCAATAAAGAATATTTATGGAATTTCAAGTCTTATCTTTATAATTCCGTAGTTATTTCAATTTCTTCCATTTTCTTGAGCCATAACAAAAATTTTGCTCTTAAACGATAAACGCAAACCCCACACGTTTGAGAAATACGAAGCTACTCAAACACTCAACGCATAGAAATTGATTCAAGTCAATACCCTTATTGTCCCAACACTCTAAAACCCCCAAGTATGCGTAACCGATTTGAATACCCGTTATACTGAAACCATCGACTTTAATTTTTGAAGTAACCCTTAGTAGTTTATTCTAGCAGTCGGCACCGTCTTAGATACAAACTACGCAGAGAGTCGATGAATATAAGTGTATGATCCTCATAATAATAATTATGTGCTTAACCATAATAAGAAATGTGCCTACTAAGTAAGGTGATCCTCACAAGATCATTTAACCTAACAGTCGCAAATCTCAAATACAAAGAATTTAAAAACTCATTGTTGATTGGTTCAGAAGTCATCTGGTACTGAACTTGGTAGGAAGGACTATTGTCCGATTCCCCACAATCTACAAGTGAATGCTAAGGAGTATACCACATATTATGCCAGAACTCCATGAGAAGGATCATAGTCACTAACCGACTACTCTGCTATATGCGTGTCAAGATAATGGGCTTAATGTGATTGAGCGCGAATAAAAAGGGTAAAACATGATGACGAGTCAAAAGGTCGAGCTATAATGGCATGATTCGGATTGGTATGCATACTGGGAGTTGTCTAGTGTCGCTACTATAAGTTTATTAGTTGGATCTGCAACATTATTTTCAAACAAGAACACAATGTAGCTGAGTATGACCGAACGATGTGGTGGAAGCGTGTTTCATTTCGCTGTCCTCCCATTTCCATCTTGTTATTTTGCTTGAGGACAAGCAAAGGTTCAAGTCTGGGGGAATTTGATAACACGATTTTATATCGTATATTTAGCTTGAAATTCATAGATATTTATAGCATTTTCCGTTTATTATATTGATTTATTATGATATTACGCGAGTTTTTGCTTTGTTTCAGGTTTTACACTCTTATTATGACTAATTGCGAAAAAGAGAAGAAATGGAGCTAAAACGACCCATATCTATGCCTAAAAGACGAAAAATAGGTGCCGAAGTAAAAAGGGAGTGCAAATAAGGCCCAAGTGTGCTGAAAGAGACCCAAAGACCCAATGAAGCAATCCAGCCCACGAAGGAAAGCAGCCCAATGCACACAAGTAAGAGGAGACGCACGTCTCCAACGTCCCTATGCCACATCAGCAAGAGGGAGACGCACGTCTCCATTTCCCTGAAGTCTCTCCACTTGAGACGCACGTCTCAAGTCACGCGCCCAGTCTTCCTGAAGAATCGGAGACGCACGTCTCCAAGTCAGTCTGTTGGAAGCTCCTCTTTTCACGCTGTTATACCCCAAAATTTGCCCGCATCTTTTTTCAAGAAAACTCCAATCTGAAAATTAAGAGTCTCATATAATCATGGATTTTTATTTCAATAAATATCCTGACATGTGAAATACTTAGTTTTTAGAATTTTTCTTATACAGTATTTTGGCTTGCAGTTGAATTTATTCTTACGCGAACGCCAAATACTATTTATTACTTCACACATGCTATTTATTTATTTACAAATAAATAGTACTGACACAATTGGTACAGAGTTAAATCTTTTGCAGGCGCAGAATCAGGAAACTCAGACTGTACTGGTAACAGTATATATTAATTATTTATTATGTCTGTGTTTTTAACAAGTCATGTAAATAAACTTTAATTTTACACATAAAACAAAAACAACAAAAAGAAAATTAACTTGGACTGTTGATTTTTCACTCTAACTGCTACGTCAATACCTGAACAGTCAGTTGACAGCCAAACTGCTGGCAGTACAATTCTCAGTGTTTTGTACCATCAATCAAATCAATCTTTTACAATTCAAAATTCCAAGATTTTTGTTCTAGAAGTCTTCTGAATATCACGCGATTAGCAGAGACTCAACACTGCACAAAAATCAGGTACGCTTAACTGTCTCCTACACAAACAGTCCCTGACTAGGGTTTTCTTGTTTTTACAGGAGAAACAAGCTTTTGAGACCTCAAATGGATTTCATGCACATCCATATATCTCAAAGTACCATCATACAAATTTTCAAACTTCAATTCACTCAGACGCACCGTCAGCAGCTCAAACAGTCAACAGACGACCCGTTTGACCAAAAAGTCAACAGACAGTCAAAAATGAAATTTTTTGTCAAAGTCCATATTTTGTCAAAGGATTCATCATTTGATCATTGGATGATCATAATTCATCAAGGAAAGATCAAAAATCAACAAAACCCTAAGATTCAAAATTAGGGTTTTTACCTGAAAAGTCAACTCAACTTTGACTGGTCATAACTCTCTCATCCTTCATCCAAAAAATTCAAACCAAAGCTCATTTTGAAGGAAATTCAATTATATTTCAAATGCAATTGATCCCATGGTCATTGCATTCACCATTTGAAAAATATGACCAAAGACATTACAGGTCATTTTCAAAGTCAACAAAAAGACACTTTTTTCAAAAGGACACACAAGGAGCATCAAAAATCATTTTGACATGAGACCAAAGACATTGGTTAGAGGACTCTTTGAGGTTTCCAAAAAGTGCAAGAACTCCTTCATATGACAAAAATTGAGGGATTTAAACCTTGTTGAAGTTGGCTAAATTTTGGGAAAATGCATGAAACCAACATTGCTCAAAAATGTATTTTTTCTAAATGGGGCCAAGTTTTCATGGTTCAAACATCATTTCCATAATATAATGGGCCTCCCACGACCAAGACAAAGTCCACATCATTTTTATCCATTTTTTATTTAATTTTATCACATATAAGATTAAATTTAAAAAGGAAAATGGAAGGATAATATGTAGCTTACAATCCAAGCATGACTCACCCAAGGAATCTCTGATTTTCTGCAGAGAATTGAAGAGCAAGGCAAGAGCATTGAAGAGAAGAAGACTTGGTCAATAATTCAAAGGTTTTTAATATAAAAAAAATCAAGAATTCCACAAAGGCAACTAAAGGCTTCTTGGCTTCAATTCTAAGCACAACATAGTCTATATAAAGGCTATAACACTTCACAATCAAAGACACACGAAATCATAGCCAGAATTCTGCTTGTAACATACTTGTAATCACTTAAACTTTTCAAAGAAATTTCAAATTCGAATTTTGAATTCCAGTCACTTTCCATACAAACTAAACATTCTAATACCTTCCTCAAGCATCACTGAACATATCTCAATCATTTCCAAGTCTTGAAACCTCATAAATCGAGCTACCTAGGCCACGGGTTGTTCAAACTAAAACTAACTCATATCTCATAACACACGCATATCTAGCAAGATGTTGACATATATTTGAACTTAGTGTGGTGTGTAGATCGTTTCTGGACATTTAATTAAGGTTTGGTTGCTTATATACGAAGTTACCATTTTAGGGTTCATACTCTCCAAATTAGGGCTTTCTGAAATAAGCAAAATTACAGGTTCTAAGTGGTACCATTAAACTCGCGTGAGCAAGACGAACTTAACCATGGCATCGCGCCAAATTTATACTCATGTTTGCTTGCATTCGCTATTATCACCAGGTGTAAAAGATTGGAGTTTTTACACCACCTACAAATGAACGGTGTAAAAGCCCATCTGAAGGTTGAAGATGATGCGTGGCGTCCTCTGATTGGCTGGAAGGCGCGCGCGTGATTTTTTAAACTGACCTTGGATTCAGTGTTTTGCAGGTGTTCCACGTGCTATGGTCCCTCATGCTTTCCACCATCTGATCTATCCATCTCCTAATCCGACGCGCCAGATCATGCAACTACATCATGTTCCCTCACATGCATACCACATCTGATTAGTATCCTTTTATTTTCTATTTTTATTTTAATTTCTTTGTTAAATTAATTAAAAATAGTTTTAAAAATCCAAAAAATATACAAAAAATATTTTTAGACTTCTAAAATAATATATTATTTTCTGAAATAAAAATATTTTATTTTTCTTCATAATTTCAATATTTTGCATAATTAATTAGTATATATTTATATATTTGCTTTTTAATTATTTTTCAACCAATCAAAAAATCATAAAAAAAATTGTTCTTTATGTTAAATATTGTTTATATATTATAAACTAATTTTGTACATATTTAGGATAATTTTCTCTTTAAGTTTTAATTATTTGTATAATTATTTGCATAATTATGTTTTAATTAGCTTAATCATTTTCAAATCAATTTCAAAAATTCCAAAAAAATTAGTTTTGTTTTAAAATTATTTGACAAATATTTTGTACATATTTTAAACTTAATTTCTAGGTTTAAATACATTTTCATCTTTTTTTCTTCATTTTAATTTAATTAATCATGCATTAATCATAATTAAAATAAATCATAAAAAATCCAAAAACATGCCTTTTATTTTTCTTGCAATTTAAATTCCTAGATAAATGTATAGGATGTCAAAATCATGTAAATAGGCTAGTTTACATTTCCTGCACAATCGATGTAATAGCGTAGATTTACTTTCCGCACTTTACATTTCCGCATTTTAATTTCCAGCAAATATAAACTGCGTGTATGTCAAAGATAAAATTGAACCGTTAGATCACTAACTTCAAAGATAAAATATCTGAATACAAACACAATCACACTTGCACCTCTTAAGGTAATCCCTTCTCATTCTTTTCAAAATCAAAGTCAAAATTCTACTGTTTCGAGTACAAAATCGAACCTTTTGTTTATATCCGATGAAAGGATAGATTTTTAAAGGAAATAAGGATAAAGACCTTACAACTCAGGGTAGACCTCCTAGTTTGCTTGCTCAAAACAAACAAAATTCTCATACACTGTTGTTTTTCAAAACAAAACTTTCCAAAAAGACAATACTTTGTATACATCCAAACACGGATCATTACAAAGTTAACGTTCTTTTCAAAACATCTTTCGAAAGATAAACAAAAATTTTGTATACATCCACACAAGGATCATTACAAAATTCAATTTACAAAGGTATTTGAAACCACATATGAGCATTCTAAAGCAATTGAAAAGTAATCG